>NC_049210.1:46095837-46305837 GCF_013347855.1 Anguilla anguilla
ATAATAATTAAAGTTTTTCCCCCATTTATTACACAACATTTTAAAACTTTTTAAACTGCAACTTCTGAATTATAATGATGTTCTATCAGTAACAAAACAATAACAGAAGGAAGCTTTAAATTAAAGGACAAACACCATATGGTTAGATTGAACAGGGGCCTCAGTTTATATAAATCTTCAGTATCTTGCTGCAACCCAATCTCAAATAAAACAGTGATTACCTAATCAGATAAAGCACTACTGTATGCACAGCATACGTTACACAAATGAGTGAAATATGTAACTGCATGGGATACAACATATAGTGCGCATATATAGTTGATTTATGGCGACCTATCTTTTTCAAACTCAATGCTTGAAATATTGATGTAATTCAGATTCCAAATAGCTTCATAATAACAGTCATATATAAAATAATTTATGATGTATGAGGTGCCTAACATCATGGTTGCTCAACATGTGTTCAGGACCCCGGGTGTGTGACTGTAGTTTCCCAGACATGTCTGTCAATCTCCAGACCAGCCAGCAGAACCTGCTCTTTTCTGCGTGTAGTAAACAGTATAATTATGAAATCGCAATTTACTGCGCATCGCGTCTTGATCCCATGATGGGCGCATCAACGTAAGCTGTTATCTGAATGACTACACTGAGTGATGATCGTCTCTCATGCCACAGATTGCGACTTCTTCCTAACTTCCTGCGTGACTACTTTTATTTTGTTGCTCCGAACAGTCGAGGGGACCCCTGTGACAGACGCATCCGCGCAGTATGAACACAAAGGAGCTTTAACGACTGAATAAATCGATGAATAAATCCATACCTATTTAGCGTTCCCCCCCTGTCAGAAGAGCAGTGTGTCATCACTTTCTTCCTGTATGGGCTGCACAGTGCCTGCTGTGCTGCGTATCTGCCTAAACCCCCCCGACCCCCGCCCCCACCCCTCCCACCACCCCCCCCCCCCTCACCCTTCACACCAAGCAGCGTGTGAGAGAGATGGTTGCCGGGAGACCAGGTTCTCCTCTCTTGGGGTAACTTGCTGTTGTGTTTCGCATCATGAATATTTGCCGCGTGGGGACAGAAGATATTAATATAAAGCGAAACCAAAGCACGCTTTATTTTGCCAGTCAAAGAGTTGAGGGTTCTTCATCGCGAGTGCAGTTTTGGTGATTTCTGCAGATGCCTGAACGTGCTCCCACTGTGTGAAAGGACTTATACTTAATTTCAAAGTGGTATAAAAAATGTGATTAAATCCATTGTGTAGGTTAGTCTTTGATTAAGCATTCATTCTTTACACTGGACACTTAAATGTGGTTGAACAGGTCATGGGGTTCTCTCTATACAGCAAGAAAGCAAAAAAAAAAACCCACTGGTTTTTATGAATACAGTAAGGACCACATGCACTCTATTATACTTACAAGCACTTTCGAGAGTTCATTTTACTCAAGAGTTGCATTTTGCTTCAACAATCACTTTTACTTGTGTGGAAAACATAGACCAACACCGTTGTTTACAATTTGTTGAGGAAAAGTGGCATCACGTAATTTATTGAGCTGTAGAGTCAGCAAAGACATGAATTAATAATTTGCTCTCTAGAATGTTGTATTACTCAATGCAGCCAATGAGTGGTAGGCTTTGTGTCAACTGTAACTTATTGTTTTTTGGCTTAATGCATGTGCAGATCAGTTATTTTGCATTTTAAAGAATTGTTCAGCCTGGTGTGTTTTTTTTTCTTTCTGTAAAGTGGTCCGCCACTGATTTTTATGCATGTAATGCTGTGTTCCATTTGGAAAATTGAACAGCGCTGAGAAATGACATAAGTTGACGTTAATGGAGTCTTGGCCAATCTCGTTGTGCGTGTGATTCATCGCTGTGATTCTTGGCCAATCGTGCTGTGCGTGTGTGATTCATTGCCGTTTTGGCCACGCCCCTCAGCTGAGCCCAGCGATCATGGACACCGTCCTGAAGGGAACCTTCAACGTGACCCTGGACAACCCCCTGGCCGCACGCCCTCATGCCCCGCCCCTGCAGAGCACAGCCCAGCCTGCTCTCGCTCTCACCAGCGCTTAAGGTCAAAGGTCAAAGGTCAGTGCCCCCCCCACACCTCGTCCCTTTCTGTTCGTTTAAAGGGGATCATGGTAAAATTCTGTCTCAACTACAGCCACAGCATTTGTCAGGTCTTAAATACCCAAACCCGTAAGTAATGAGCTAAAATGCTCGGCTTCCTCTCAGACCTGTTAAGTACTTCAGTCTTCACTATTTTTACAGGTCTTCCTCTGGAGTGCACTCAGCGTTTGCAACAGGAAAAATGTGAGGAATTGATTTGTGGATGTGTGGAGCTAGTCGTTTCCGTTCTGTCTGACCTGTAATTAAGAGATGAAGACGAGACAAACCAGCGAAGGCCGAGTCGGTCCCACGCGCTCATTTAAATGCTTTAACTTTTATTGATCGAAAATGTTGGGGGAGCCTCTGGTGAAAATTCCGAATAGCCTGACTCCAGATAATGTGAAACGCCTAACTGAAAAACAACAACAACAACAACAACGTCAACCACAGCAACTCCCACCTGTCAGGCTGTAGATGCAGCCCCCAGGTTTTTGTCATCAACAATTTCCACTCCTTGAAGGACTCTCATCTACATCCCAGAGGATGAAGGCTAGCACTAGCCTTCTCCGACGCTAGTGAAACCAGCCGCCAATTTTTTTTGTACTGACCATAACTAGTCTATGTAAACATGGTTGGAGGAGAGGCGCTATCTTCGTCAGTTACAGGCACAACTCGCACAGATGCCGCAATGCTTGCAGAAGATCCCTGGAGAGGAGCTTTGAGAGGGAGAGGACATCCCCGTTAAACTAACCCCCCCCACCCCCCACCCCACCCCACCCCACGGGCCAATTATGACCCCTGGGGCACCCCGTCACAAGCCAAAAAAAGATATCGCCTCTGAGATTTGATCGTGCACTAGAGTTGGCAGCCACCAGGGTGTCCAGTCATGAGACATTAACGGAGACAACCAGATGGAATACAGTTAACTAGCTTGTAGCGTTGCTGTTGTGAAGGCGCTACTATTAGCAAGCGCTAGTTAGCCCAGTCTCAGTTAGCTAATGAGCTAGCTAGCTAGTATTGTTGCAAACCACAAGGCATGAGCTCACTGGTTCACAGTTTGTAAGTTATTCATCCTTGCATGTAAATCACATCTCATCTGACATATTTGCTGACCAATGAAGAAACAAGTGTGAAAGTCGAATAAATGATCCATAATTTATTTACTAATTTGCAAATATTAATTATTTCTCTACATTAATCACCAGCAACTCCGCCTTCCCTCAGGTTTCTGCAGCTCTTGTCTCTCTCTCTCGGCACAGAGCCCAACACTTCTTTGATTAAAGTGTGACCCGTTCTCTGTGTGACCGGACAGAGTTTGTTTGAAGTGTGTTTGAAATGTTTAGAGACTAGTTTGTGTTTGGGGGGGGGGGTGGGGGGTGGGCTGGTGGGGAGGATATGCTTCCGAAGGCAGAGGCAGACTGAAAACTGTACTGCTTGGATCAATCCAACCTTTTATTCTTTAGCTCTGATATGTAGAAACAGGTACAGAGTACGAGCTATGAAAAGGATGGGCGTTTACTGTATGCGATATAGCCATTCCTTGTTTATATTTCATGAGTGACAGAGAAAATGGGCGGAGTTTAAGCCAGTGGTATGTGATTTAATTTTTGCCTTTTTCTTTTTTTTCAGGCATCTGGATGGAAATTTAGGAATTTGAAGACTGGAAATTTTCTTTGTTCATCACTTGTATTTTCTCTGCTATCACGGTTTCGATTTTTTTTTTTTTCAACGTTCAAGCACAACGGATACTCTCAAGGCCAAAAAGACGAAATCCTCGTCAGGTTACAGAGAGGGGCGTCGGCCTTTTCCTAATCACGTAAACGCTCTTAAGAAGACAATGCTTTATGGGCAGTTCAGTCCCGTCCCTCCCACTTCCCCCCCATCCCCTTAACCCCCCCCCCCCCCCAACACCGCTGAATCAATCAGCCGTCTGTTTACGGGGGGGCGGGTTCGATCGGCCCTCTCTCTCTCTGCTGTGTGAATGCGCAGAACCGGGCTCGGGCGGGGCAGGGCTGGGCTGGGGGGGGGGGGGTGTGTGTGGGGGGGGGGGGGGGCAGCCTGGCGGCCGGCTGACGGACAGCGCGCTGATGTCAGTAACGGAAGCCTTTGGCGGTAATCGACGCGCGGGCTCCGCGATCGGCGCGGGACGGGCTCGCGTCCCCACACCCCCGCCATTGTTCTTCGGACCCTTTTAATCTAATTGGGCATTTATACCCCCCCTCCCCCCACCCCGCCCCCCATCATTATTCAGCACTCCCGGAGAGAAAGGGGGTGTTATTTATGTGTCGTCTCTCGCTCGTCTTTACCTTTTCATCAGCCGCGCCCGTTTTACATCCGGCCGGCTAATTAAATCTAATCAATCACGCGAGGCACGCTCAGCGTTTGATCAAAGATAAATAAATAAATAAAAGCGGGACTTAATAAATCTCGATTATGTGCATTACACGGCACATCATTCAACCTTGTTTACGGGATAAAATATGCAAACAGAAGAGGGACGGTGTAAAAAGTGATGGATGAATTAATAGGCCCCGCCCTAGAGGCCCGCGTTGCCACGGCGCCGTTGCCACGGCACTTTCCCGTAGTCTCCTCCGGATGCCCTGATGGAGTCCCACCTGTTACCTCAGCCTCAACGTTCTATCACCGCTGACATCACTGTTGGCCTCGCTGTGGCTTCTGTGAGGTCATTTTGTCTCGATTTTGACAGCTCTCCTGTATTTTCTGCTTGTAAGCATCGCTCCTTAGTGGATTAAACACCTCTGCTGAGTCAACAAAGCCACTCTGTGAACCAGATGTGTAAATATGCTTGTTTATTTTGAGCTCACTGATGCTGTTTAAGTCAATGAAGCTGCTAGCCTTTATTTCCAAGGCACAATAGATGAGACTGCTTCCCCCACACCAGTATCACTTAGAAAAGCTACAATATCAGGGTTGAGGAGAAGTAGACTGATTGTGGTTTCTTTTTGTTTTGGTAGAAAAGACAACAAGTATGCCATTAAAATTTAGCTGTCACCACTCCACTCTGGGTCATTTTGTCTATACCTCTCGAGCATGTTACGGGTAGAGGGTGTTGGTTCATTAAAATTTATGGCCCTCCTTCAAAAATGTACTGTATCAATATTGTTTATCACCTTTTTCCGATCACGTATTATATGTTTGCCGATGCAGTCTCTCTCCCTTTAGGTCACAGCGATGATCCTTCCCCAGATCCCGTATGCAAATCCCAGTTCAAGTTCAGAAATGACCTCCTGAGATGAAAGGTGCGTTCGTGACTACAGAACAACGGGCGAGGTGTAATTAGAGTCTCAGATCGATGTGCGAGGTTAACCAGTCCCGAGTCATGACTGATTTTTAAAAAATCGAGAACGGGGAAGGCGAACGCGAGCTCCTCCTCAGAGAGAGCCCTCATTGGGATGCAGGAGGGGAGCTGCAGGTGAGTCGAACCCTCAGCCCTGATTGACTGAACCGCGCAGGAACACACACACACACACACACCGCGCGTGGGGGGGGGGGCGGGGGGGGGGGGGGGGGAGAGCTCTCCGTCCTAATTAACACCCGTCTCACAGCGGAGCCTTCAAAGGCGCCGAGAGTTTTTCCCCCAAAATCCTCGGGAACGTTTGCGCGAGAAACTCAAAAGGTCGAGCCAACAAAGGAGACCTTCGGAGCGGCAGAACAAATATACCTTTGTTCTCGCCCTCGCGCGCAAAAGAATATTTTAAACCCTGCGGCGCGGCTGTAAGTGTTCTTCTCATCGCCCGTGGAGAGAGAAAGCCGGACTCCATCGCACTAAAGATTGAGGAGACGCTGGCAGGGAACACCTGACAGACTCCATCTGGGTGACTGACGTGGAATTCCGGCACATTCCGTACCATCGCCGTGCCGCCGTGAGAGAACGGCGGCTGCTGCTGCTGCCGCTGCATCTGCTTCGCTCCCGCTCCCGCCATGAGGAGCTGACCCCCCTTCGTCCCTCGCACCTGCAGCACGCATCCCGGCTCGGAGGCACGTCTGAATTATTTATCGAATCTTGCCGCAGACAAACCATCTATCGCTTTCTTCTCGAGGAGTTTTAAAAGAGGTGCCGTGCGCAATTAAATTCCCCTTTTCCTTCCCTTGAACACATGTGGGCGCGGGTATCTGGCATGTCTCCATCGCCATTTGTGTTTTTTTCTTCAAGGTTGTTTTTTTCCCCCCCATTTAAAAAAAATCTAACTATCTCCAGACGATGATGTCGTCTGATCCAGGCTGGATGGGCCAGTGGAGATTTTAAGTGTTTCAGGCAAGTGCTCACGAGGTCTCAGTATTTCACTGACAAAGAGTCTAAGGTGAAAAAAAACATAAAACTGGATGGAAAGCTGGTTTAGCAGTGAGAATGAAGAAGAACTGAAAGCTACCTTCCCTGTCCCCATGCTAAGTACACCTGAAATTTCAAAAGCATGTCAAATTTAAATTTAATAGCATCAGAATATGACCTGCAGCTTCTTGTGTGCCCACAAGGGGGAGCATAGAAATTTAGCCAATTCCAATTTGATTTTGCTCTCTCTATCTTGCACTCTCTCTCTCATAAATGTATATGAACTGATACTTATGGACTGGCACGCTGGTCTTTGGTCGGCTTGTTAAATTACCTGCCTTTATGCTATCATCACCATAACAACCCCATGGCCATATGGTGCCACCCTCCTGACAGGCGCTGTCACTCAAGCGGGCACCATCATCACAGACCCCCCCCAAGAGAGGTCCCCCTTCCCCCTCCAGCTCCCTTGTCTATGGGGGCTTTGTGTGGCATTGTGGGTAACGAAATCCTCGCGTGGCATTGTGGGTAATGAAGTCCATGAAAAGCTCCTCATTACTGGACTGCGGAGACAGGAAGGAAACGCGTTACCGCCACGGCAGAGCCGCGTTAGCGAGCTTCTCTGCTCGTTTTACGGAGGACCCCGGAGAGCCATTGCCCCGCCCCTCCTGGGAGCCGATTGGTCGTTTAGGGCGCGCTGTTTTCCGAACAGCCACTAAAGAGAGAGGGGAGCAGCGGGCCTGACGTGAACCCCCGGCGGCGGCGGCGGCGGTCCACGAGGCCTGGGCGTTCCTCTACTTCACGCCTATTTAAGCAAGCACTTTAAATGGAAATGCACTTGACATTTCAGGAGGAGATGTAATCAGCGGGCATTAAAATGCGGCTGATTTCCGCAGGAACGAGGGGAGCTTTCCCTCCTTTCTCTCTCTGCCCCTCTCGCCCCCTTCAGGCTCGCAGGGTTGGCTGCCAGAGCAGATGGCTAATTTTTATGCGTTTTGAGAAAATGCCTGGGACCAGCAACGATATATACACACATACACACACACACACACACACACACATATATATATATATATATACATACACACACACACATATACAGTAAACTCCATTCTGTTTGGGGCACAGGCATTTTTTCTCGATTTGGCTGTGTACAATATTTTGATTTGTAATCGAACAGCTCACATAGATAAAGTGCACATTCTCATTTTTTTAATTTTTATTTACTTTGGTTTCATAAACAGCAAATCGCACCTGCACGTTGACAAGCGACGTTTCTTGCGGTGGAGACGAAGACCAAAGTATAAAAACCAGTAAATTATTAACAAGCTGCGAATCAGAAGAAGGAAATTCGAACAGGCTGTCGCGCTCTCAAGCTTCAATGCGCAGGACATCTTCATCGCTTGAAAACCAACATCTTGGCAAACAGGTGCCTTCGACAGCGTACCCGCCCAAATCAATCAAAACAGGTTTTTTAATTCTTTTTGAACAGGTGCGTGCGATCCTGGGGTGTGGGAGGGTCCCGCTACCAGAGAGGCACGTGGTTAGGGAACATCATCAGCGGGGTATGAAGAACAAATAAAAGAACGAGCGCCAACATGGATTCCCCGGTCCATATTAACGAGTTCCAGTCCAAACGCTCTCTGTAGGCCTGTTGCTAGAAGCGATGCCCTTATGTCTTTGCGGTCTTAAGAATTTATTATATAATCACCTCAGTTGATTATCTTATTTAGGAATTTATGATGCAGGGCACCATATTGCATTTTTATTGAGTTGATTACAACATTACAAGTGAAAACAGATAGTCTGAGTGTAGCTGTTTGAGCTTAAAATAACTGTAATCATGTTGATTCTCCCCACATACACACCAGTGGGGATCTCATAACACAGGGAGGACAGAGAGAATGCTGGACAGGTTAATATAATACAGGAGAGCTCAGCTGCTGGAGAGAGTGGAAAAAGAGTCTGGAGATTTAGAGCACCACGCATGACGTGCTCGAGTCCAATCTCGTCGTGGCTGTCGCTGGTGTCCAATGAGCAGCAGGACCAGGTGCGTGGCTCGAGGTGTAAGCAACCGCATCTCAAACGGTGTCTTAAAGAGCCGACAAAAAACAACTCTAACATCGACACGGCGCGTGCGCTGCCGTGATAACTCAGTAGATCACAGTGTAGCATTGCGCTGTTCTCTGTCATGGGGGGGAGGGGGAGGGGGGGGGGTAGGGTTTGCCATGAGTTCTCTCTGGAAACCTGAAAAAAAAAGAAATCACCAGCACACTGCGAGGGTTGTGAAGCAGTGTTTCATTGCGTGCGTTTGCGAGTCTCGTTCGAACTGCGATGCAGATGGTGTTGCGTAATGATGACGATGTCAGAGGTCGACCAAACTGGGGTCATAAATTAGCGGGGAATCCACAGCCGGAGTGGGCGTGCGGGGGCCACAGAGTGGGCGTGCGGGGGCCACAGAGTGGGCGTGCGGGGGGCCACAGAGTGGGCGAGTGGGGGCCCCAGAGTGGGTGTGCGGGGGCCACAGAGTGGGTGTGCGGGGGCCACAGATCTTGTGTTTTCGGTTTTGTTTATTCTGAGGCTCCGGTTACGCGGCTGAGGAGATCAAAAGGTAAAAGAGCTCACAGGAAGGAAAAGGGAGAAGAAGAAGATGAAATATCCAACAAGAAAGATTTCCAGCAGGCCAAACATGAGGGAAGCTAATTGACAAGCAATCTGAGAGAATCCAGCTTCCGTATTCATGGGTCTGATAATGATGAAAAAATAAAATAAAATGACATGCTGGGTGGCTGGATTGAATCATTCCCCACCATGCTTAATGCATTCCACTGTCAAAAGCAGGCAAATAGAAGGAATGGGCTTCACAGGGTTAAGTTATGACAGCCAGCCTGCATGCCACTGCATCCTACTGTACCTTTCTCCCTTTCCCCTGTAACCGTTTCCATGAAGTCAAGAGACGGCACGAGCCAACTGCCAGGTTTGTTCACAAAAAAGTACAGTGCAACCCAAGCATAACCCCCCTCACACTCCCTCCTCTACCTCTATCCTCCTCTCTCCCTTTGTCCTCCTCTCTCTCCCCCCATGTCATCCTCACTCTCCTTGCCCCCCCTCTCCCTACCCCTCCCTCTCTCCCTGCCCCCCCCTCCTTGCCCCCCCCCCCTCCCTACCCCCTCACTCTCCCTGCCCCCCCCACCCCTCCCTCCCTGCCGCCCCCCATGCTGTTTACCGCTCGATTGCTCACACAGCCTCTTCAGCACTCCCCAGGAGAGCTGCCCCCTTATTACCACAATTACAGTCTGTACACATTTCATTAGACTAATGCCGCCGTGTACCGCCGTGCGCCCCTGCGCGTCGCCATGGCCACCTCCGAGCGCCCGTGCGTCGCCATGGCCACCTCCGAGCGCCCGCGCGTCGCCATGACCACCTCCGAGCGCCCGCGCGTCGCCATGGCCGCCGTTCGCATCGCACAGCCGGAGATCACTCTTCTCCCGCCAGCTTTGCCGCCGACGGGTCTTGGAGAAGCGGGGCGAACGTTACAGCCGAATAACAGGTGCTGTGGAAACACTGGGAGGAGAGGAAGAAAGGGAGGATGGGTGGGAGAGAGAGAGAGCGAGAGAGAGAGAGCAGCCTAGCGAAAGAGAAACAAAAGGAAATTTATATTCGGGTGATGAATCTGCACTCTCGGGCCCGGCTGATTGCCGTCTCTCTCTCTCTCTCTCGCTCGCTCCCAGTCCCTCGCTTAGCGGGATGGCGGCGCGGCGGCGGCGCAGCTGCGCGGCTGCATCTTTGTTGTCGGAACATAACGTCTTTAATTTACACATCTCTTCACGCTGAGTGCTGATGGAGAGGGAGAACCGCTCTGCATTAACCGCTTCCAGGCGCCCAGCAATTTAAAGGTCAAGTGCATTTCACCATTAGTTTTAACAGCTATGATTTCCCCCCTACTTCCCTCTCTCTCTCCCCCCCCCCCGAGCTTTTTGGGCGCAGTTTGTCCTGTGATTTATTAACCAGCTTCCCCACGAGGTCCGCGGGGCGGCCATGTTTTCCCCCTCCTCGTCCGCCGGGCCTACCGTGCGCTGGGACCATGACTCCGTCTTCCAGACCGAGCACTTTATCTCCCAAATCAGTACAGTCAGCCTTTTTAAAAAAATTTTTTTTTTTTTTTAACGCCGTCGTGTAATCAATCACGCCCGGGAATCCAAAAAAAAAACTTGCGTCGCTGCTATTAATGTGTTTTCGGGGAAAAACATCGCTGGAGCTCCGTTATGTTCTGAGAGAGGATGCGGGCGGCGGCTGCGTTTGGGGGTCGGGCGGCGATGTTCGGCGTCACGCGTTCGTCTCGTCGACGGGGAGCTGAGGGGTAATCACGGACCGTGTAGCAGACCTGAGGCGACGTCTCGCCCTCGCGCGCAGCACCGCCGCTACACGACCGCTAATAACGAAAACTCCCAAACGCCTGTCCAGGCTTCCTCCTGTCTCACGCAGAACGCTCACCGTCTGCTCTGGAGAAGATTGGAAATGGGAAACTGTAATGTAGCAATTACGCGAAAAGGCGAATTTCCCCCCTAAAAGACCCAAAACAAAAAACCCAAAAACTTTTATGGGTAAGATTGCTGCAAGATTTGATCGATTCAGTCGTCATGACAGCGGGTATGAGATTCAGGGTGAGACATAGAAGCAGTCTCCTTAAAATGGGCGCACAGCGAGGGTTAACTGCATTTCAGGATTTCAGGACAGCTTCCTCTCTTAATTAGTCCAGCCCATTTGTTTTACGCAACGTTATCGATGAGGTCACGTGCTAAATCTGCAGACTTCACACGCACCCTTGGTGAAAACATTTCGCCGTCATCTGATGTAGCAGTGAATCAGCATTGGTTTATGCATCTTTCTTACATTTTTTATTTTTTTTTAGAAAATTAAGCCAGAATAATTGGTTGGAACAAAAATCAAGGAAACTCCCCGGCCCCTTGAGGAACGTCATAATGAGCGAATTTCTGAAGAAAGCGAAAGCGGGATTAAGATAATTATTCAGGCTTCGCATGGTCATGCCTGCCAAGCTTCTGCAGATTACTTGTCGATTTCACCTGGGTTTGAGGCCTCGCTGGCGGGAAACACAGGCCTGCTTTCCCTTTTTACGCCGCGCCTTTTCAACAATAATCACTCCGCTGCTGCAATAATTACATTAAACTGGCAGCGACGCAGACGCTGGCAACGGCGAGGGGCTGAGAACGGTCAATAAATCAAACGGGAACCTGCCCGTTGTCATCTCCGCTCTCTGGGCCCATTTTACCACTCGCGCTCTGTTTTTATGTTCTAGAGAACCCTCGCGATTCCAGAACAGAGGTCTGCGCTGGATTTAGGAACCACAAAAATTTCCAGCAAGCTTGTCTGTGTTCGGCAGCCTATATTTCAGTTCGCAAATTTCACAAAGTGTCATTTTACATCCTCTGCAATCTGTTAGTCTCACTCACCCGCTCAGAGGGCTCGGTCGTGTGCTGCCAGCAGCCATCGCAGGCCTTCTGTACTCTGCTACACTGGCATAAACTCCACGTATGAAATTAGAAATGCATTCGTGTATTGGTGCAACACTGCAACAATGTCAGTAAATAGATGAAAATTATGTTTTTAGACCCGTTTCACGTTTCTGGAAAGAGAGCTGTACAGTACTGCCCCCGGCTACATTAGATTCAGCTTAGTTTTTGTGTGTGCATAATTCATCCCCATGACAGTATAATGTGTGTAAAATTCTATCAGTATTGTTGTGGTGTCCGTCTCTGGTACTCAGATCACAATCGGCAGATGTCCTCCGTGATCTAATCTTGTCTGACATAAGACTATATTTACTGTATTTTTATTTGAGCCAAGAGTGGTATTTTTTATTTTTATTTTTGCTGTCAATTGATTTTTTTCGTTTTGTTTACCTGCCTATCGGCGTTGCGGAAGTTGTTTTCTGTGACCGCACACTCGGTTCTCTGACAGGCGATTCCGCCCTTCCTGTGGCGGCTAGCCGCGGAGCGACCTGTGTCAGAGGGGCGCTGTGGTTCTCTCTCTGTCTCGCTCTGGTCGCCCTTGAGGTTTATTGGCTGTTAATGCTACCCAGCTGGGCTGCTATCTGCGCCGCAGAGCCACGGCTAGCCGCGGTTCTGGAGATGCTAATCGCGCTGCGAAGCTCGCGGAGTTCTGAGTCGGTTTCACTTGAGTCATTTGACCCTTGACTCTTAAGGCACATATGGAAGCCTGCTCAGCAGAGCTGAGTGCATTAGCAGTTTTATGCATTCAGCTTTGAAGCACGAGGTCACTGGCAAGGGAAGGAATTAATGGCACAGCCCCGAGAAGCCGAAGGTCCGTGTGCAGTGGAAGCACGACACAAATTAGCCTCCGAACGCGAACGCGATGTGGAGTGTAGGACGCAACAGAAGAAAAGTAAAAAAAAAAAAATTAAAAATAATAATAAAATAGCACCTTAATGACATTTTGACAGTTTAATACCAAACAGCAGCGGAATGTGATACTCTGAAGTGATTGGATCTCATTTAATGCGATCAATAAACACTCGCGGGAACATGTTCTGAAATTCAATGATTGCTGCGGTCGGCCGACATACGCCGCATTACCAATCATACAGCCTTCGAGGTTTATTTATTTATTTATTTATTTTTACTTTATTGCTATTTTAACCTCATCTCGTTAAATGCCAGAAACGGCCGCAGAACTAGTGGGTCCCTGTGACATTATGTCACGCAACAAAGGTGTCAGATTGCAGTAATGCCGCGCAGCATCCTTAGTGGTATTACTCGACTGTGATTGGGGGACGGGGATGGGGAGGGGGGAAGGAAAGGGGGGGGGCGGGGTCACAGAGCAGGGGTTCCGTGAAACGGAGAGATTTGAAGGAGGACGGGTCGGTAACACTTTAAACTACGGAGGAAAGCCCCCCCCTAATTGGCTTCCCTTGCAATTATGGCCATTTTAAAACATTGTTTGAAGAACACGTTCACATGTTTTGACCAGGGGCGCACATCGTACTGTGAGAATCGCACCATTCGCCGCCATGCGAAAGTGAGTGAGATCCCCGGTTTGAGCCGGTGGTCACCGCTTCCCCTCCCAGAGTGCCTCTCTGGCTCCGCGGCGGCAGTTTGTCATGCTAATGCTGCTTCTGAAAAACTCCCTCCTGCCCGCCAGGCCAAGATGCTAGGGGAAATATTTCAGCGTCTGACGACGCCGCATGCATGCCAAGCCAATAGATCTTTCCACTTTTTTTTTTTTGCATAAGCATCTTTAAGGAACTAGTTGGTAAATTATTGTTTTTTTTTTTTTGTTTGGGCATGTCAGGCACAACTGCACTTCAGGCTGATTTGTAGTTTTGGCAGAAGCAACGGGGCCAAGCGTACACCCCCGCCTTCTGAAGGCCACCGTTAAAGTAATTAGCGGTTTTACGAAATCTTACGCCAGGATGGTTATGGGTTAGAGGAGCATTATTGCTTTTTTCTGCTCATCCGTCAGTCGGGAGCGCTGTTTCCATCCTGTGCTGTGTAAATAGTTTCACCGCCATGACGTTTTTTGCGGTGAGCGTTAGCTCTGGATTTTTATCAGCTGCAGCAGAATGTGACCCTAACCCTGTTCTGGGCGGGTCGGCCGCGGTGCGTACAGGTGATACCTGGGTAATTCCACCTGCGCGTGTGGCGCTCAGAATGGCACAGGAGCCAGGTGTAGAGCCGAGCCAGGTGTTGGCGGAACCCCCCCCCCCCACCTCCCTGCATGACCCACACTGCCGTTACTGGAGCAACCGTTTCCTGTTAGTGCTGACACACGACAACAATATGGTTCCCGGCTTGTTGCAGTACATCTCTCCCCCCCCCCGCACACCCGGTTCTGCTGTTCTTTTTGACAGATTTGACTGTTTTTTCTGGCTCTGGCGGGTTTGCTGTTGATAGGGGGTGGGGAGGGTGTTGGGTGGGGGTAGGGGGCTGGGAGAGCCATCAGGTGTCTGGAGCCAACATCTCGTGGTGAGCCGGGTTGCCCGCTGTCCCCCCGCCAAACCGCGGGTCTCTTACCGCCATGCCCCGTGCCTCTCCCGCTGCCCGCTGGTGCCGTGCCCGCGTACGCCAGGGCAGGGCAGACCCTCTGACAGCTGGTCGTGGGGGTGGCAGAGGGGGTCTGGGCAGGGTCTTTTGGACCCAGAAACAGTTTGGGTACAGGACGTCAGATTCCATTTGAAAGCCCAGGCCAAGCATGAAATCAATGAACAAAAAAATGTGCCTGTAGGCACCAAACAAGTGTAGTGACCGCAACTGTTTTAACATTCTGCTCCTTGGTTGTAGTGCCCACCCCCCCCCCCCCCCCCCCCCCCCCCCCCCCCCCCCCCCCGCAAACGCTCACACACTATTACATTACTTTCATTTAGTGGAGACATAAATTTGTTTGGTCAGGTTTGTTTGGCCAGAAAAGGGCTTGAGATTCAGATTCAGTTTCCCTCTCGGCTGTAAACTTCAGAGGCTTTTGAATAAAACATTTGTTGCTGCTGTTCTTAAAATTGTACGTCCAGCAATTACTGCGGGACGCCCGGGAACAAGAGCAGCTTTGTAAACAAGGCTTTTCTCTTTGCGTCACATGGTCATTAGCCAGAATGAGAATGTGACTTATTTCATTAAAGGGGACAGTTATGCTACATATACTAATGATTTGTCCTCACTAAAAGCTTACTTTGAGAGGGGAGAGGAAGAAAAAAAAGTGTGTACTTCTCGTGCCATTTATATAAATCTAAAAAAATAGCCGGAGGAGCAGATTAATCAACATAATGCATTTAACCAATTATGTCTGATTTGATCTGGCCGTTAGGTAATTGAATACAAATACACAATGATTTACAGCCCTTCCTTTATTGTTTTCAAGATAGGACTCCATTGGGTGCTGGAAAAGATGCCTCGTGAATTATTCATAAACAATTATTAGCAGTGCGTTCGGTTAACACCGAAACCACTGGTCATTTGCGCGCATATGGAAAATAGGTCTGTATCTAATATAACGCAACGATAAAACTCAGTATGTTTTATGAATGTACATCGTGTATATCTGAATATAACACAGAGTAAACAGACTGAGGGTTTTGTGCTGAATGAACTCGGTTGCTGGCAGAAAACCACACGGAAATGTGGATCGACAGAAACGGTTTTTTTCCCCCCTTCACTTGTGCCAGGAAATCATTCTCATCAGTGTGTCCAGACTCACAGTCAGGATCACACACTTCCCTTCCTGCCTCCCTTTTAAACACCTCACCTTACATTACCTTCATTTCACTCTCCCTTGTTTTCCCTCCTTCTCTCTCTCTCTCTTTTTCTCTCTCTCACACACACACACACACACACCTCTTTCTCTCACACACGTATACACACACCTCTCTCTCATACATTCACACACACACACACACACACACGCACGCACGCACGCACACCTCTCTCTCTCTCTCTCTCTCCCTCTCCCCCAGTTTGCAGGTGTTGCAGTGATTGATTGACGCTGGCACGGGCAATGTGCAGTCCTCCTCCAGCTCTCCCCGAAGCCAGGCAGGTACATAGCCCTGCTATGCAGAGATTGATGCCTTTCCCTCCCCCCGTACAGGTGCGAAAACTGCTGAACAATGATCGAACGCCGCTGCCTCTCTCGCGCCGTTTGAGTTCATAAAAAAACGGTTCTCTCTGCTGCTGTTTTCTGAGAGTTCCAGACTCTCCCAGCTTTTATTTGAAGTCGTTTTTGGGATAGGCTGCAGCGCTCGGGGAGCGGTCAAACTGCGGTCAGATGAAAGGCCGCGCTCGGCGACCGTCGCCGGGCCGACCCCGCTGCGGGTTTCGGGCCACGGGTGTTATCGCCGGTTTTAAAGAAGGGGATTAGGGCGGCTGGGAGGACGTTCCCGGGCAACGGCCCGAATCCGCCGTCGCCTCCGCTGATCTGAGAACAGCCTGGAACCGCTTGCGGGGGACGTGTCTGTTTCCTGCGCTAAGCACTTCCACAGAAACGAGCCGAAACCTCCCCTGAGCTACCCCCCCCCCCCCCCAACTCTGCAGGAGAACAGGAACCAGCAGCACTGGCAGTATATTGTGGCTGCCCCCGTGGGAGTCAACAACTCCCCAAAGTGGAGAAAATCAAAAAGACAGAATGCTCATAACACATGTGACCTCCACCACCGGACCAGAACAGCCGCGCTTCTACACAGCGAAAGCGGGGGAAAAAAAGCAGCAAGTTCAGACTCCCGGAAACGCTTCATCTCGATGTGCTCCCCAAACTGTCCTCTCCTAGCCTCTCATTTGTTTTACATTCTGCTAACCATGTAGCTTTGCTGTGAAATCAGTTGGACTGGCACTGCCGTGTCGCTAAAGGGCTAGCGCTCTTGCAGTATATTAATCTGCTTTCCTGTAACGACATTGGTCACAGTATGCTTTATATGATATGAATGCAAGATGCATTCCATCTCAATTTTATTCCAAAATGCAACCTACTTTATATCTGTTGTCAAGCCAAGGGAGAATCTGTTTTAGGCGAGATCATGTAGGAGGTTTCCTTGAAAGTAATGAAAGTATAGCTGGAATACTGAAATAAATTAAGTTTAATTTTGAGATATGTGAAAAATGAAGAACAGACTTCACGACTGAGTTTAGCTTTTGACAAAACTTTTAATTTATGACATGATTATTCACATATTCTGTACATTCTGTCACTTTACTGCAATTTCACGTTCACTTAAGCAAATAGTACTCATCAATTTAGGTTGGAGATGTTCCAAATTGAGGTTTGTATGCATGTGTGTATGTGTGTGTGTGTGTGTGTGCCTGAGTATGTGTGGACTTGTACTACTATCTTTGTGAGAACCAAATGTCCTCACAAGGATAGAAAGGTGAAGAAAATTACGGAAAGTGAGGACATTTTGCATTT
The DNA here is from genome assembly GCF_013347855.1 of Anguilla anguilla. Classification (NCBI taxonomy): domain Eukaryota; kingdom Metazoa; phylum Chordata; class Actinopteri; order Anguilliformes; family Anguillidae; genus Anguilla; species Anguilla anguilla. The sequence goes on from NC_049210.1 coordinate 46,113,152, forward strand.
TTCTGGTCCTCACTTTTTCCAACAGTCTGTTTTAGGGTTAGGTTTAGGGTTAGATATGTAGTGGTTGCGGTTAGGGTTAGGGTTGGAGGTTACGGAATGAATGTAGTCAATGGAAATCAGTCGGAAGTCCTCACAAGTATAGCAGTACAATGCTGAGTGTGTGTTTGTGTGTATGCCTGTGCAGGCATTCATTAATCAGGGAAAGAGTGTGTGAGAGTCATGCTCTCATGTCTGGTCCGTTTCAGCGAGCACCCCCCCCCCCCCTCCCCTGTGTGTTGGGGGGACAGGAAGCTTTATTTTAACCGCGTCCTGATGTGCTGCCGGATTTAAGATGTGCCGCGAGCCGCTGAAGCATTCAGACCGGCCCACCAGATGCTGGGCTGAGGTATGGCTTCCCGGCAGTGACAGCGCTAAAAAAAAAAAAAGTGCTCATCGTCCCGAGCTTCAAAAGGAGGCCGACCTCCGTATCGCCACGGGCAACCGACAGGGAAGCAGACAGACCGGTGGACGGACTGAGAGAACCGACGAATAAAAGCTTATCTTCCAGGGGATGTAAAAAAAAAAAAAAAAAATGGCTTTGAATTGCGTAGGCTGTTAAGTATATGAGCAGAGAGCGTCTGAGAACTATTCTGGCAGCGGAAAATCATGGTGTGAATTGAAATCCTGACCCCGCCTGTTCCCGCCATGGCCAGGAGTCCCGCGGTGTCAGACATAATTGGCTCAAAGAGGCTTCACTCAGCAGGATGCCTGATGTATCATAATGCTTAGGTAGCTGCTCAGAGGTTGCAGGTTCAACTCCCAGATGTCCGCTGCCGTACACTTAAGTAAGCTCTCGAATTGACCCTTGAATCGCTTCTGTGAAGTGTCCGTTGGCACAAACAGATACAGAACAAGGTGTAAAAATGTAAGCTCTGTAACACGCCTCATTAACTCCTTAGCAATGATCACACCCCCTCGTGGCGACATTTTGGGTCGCCTTGACGGCTATAACCCGGCTGAGCCGAGCTGATTGGTGGACCACAGAAATGAACAGAAGTGGACACTGGCTTCCTATGGTTTTTCACATTTGCCTGCATTTCCATTCAACTCCTGGCACAAATATATCAATTTGCAGCTTTAATACTCTTGGTTACTATCTGCTCAGCTTCATAAATGATTCGTTCATACTGTGTTCTTGTGTGGTGCGGCCAAAATTCTATAATAAAACAATTATATCGTATTGATCTACTCATGTCTACAGTATGGATTTATTCTACATCGTTAATTAAATCATAAATAGTGTTATGGTTTTTCTTGAATTTGGAAAAAAGAAAGCAATATTGATAGCTGTATATTTTTACTGGATAGTTCCAGCACTGTTTCTAAGACGGCTTGGATACTGTGTTTATTGCATTACCTACAGAGAAATATGTGCATAACTATTCACAGAAAGCCATATCCATTATAATGAAAGAACAGATCCATCTTCTAGTTAGCGACTGTTCCTTCCTCAAACTGCACGCCCTTATACTACAAGGGCCAAACATCAAAATTTAAATAAATACAGATGTCCTAGTTAAACTAAACAGAAAAAAGCAGAACTCCAAAACACTACAACATCATAGTTGGATATTTTCTTACGTGCCACCATAAATCCTCAACTTCCCCTTGTGTTTTTCTTTTTCGTGTAGATGGAACTCGAGTAGACGAACCCCATGCAAACTTTTCAAAAAGTTCTAATTTCACTGGACAAAACTCTCCCAGCACAACCGGACAAATTTAGCACAACGGTAAAATTTCGTTTCTCCATCCTCAGCGGCACGAGGGCTTCGAGTCTGGGGCACGGGGACCCAGCGACCCCCCGTGCACGCTAACACAGATTACAGAACAGACCGACGGCACGAAGATAGCGTCCCAAAGTAACAGCGGTGTTCCAAGGAAACCCGGGGAGAGGGGGGGTCCGTTTTACTTTCAACGTCTTATTCTGGCGAAAAGAAAATGAGAAAATAGCGGATTGTTAGCGGTGCTGAAGTTGGGGCTCAGCGCTGGCGAGCAGGGTGATTGCAGCTGCGCCTTCGTGCCTCGCCAGGGGCAGGTCTTCCTCGTGAGCATTCACCGCTTGCGTCCAAAGCCGGGCCGCAGCTGATCGCAGGGCTCGACTTATCTGCACGCCACAGACAGAGACGTACGGCCGAGGACAAATAACATCTTATTGCTGGACCCAAGTCGTGTTTACCTGGGGAGTCTATGCATTGACTGACACGGGATTGATCGCAGTAGTTTGTCAAACATAGACCTTGATTGTCATCCTCTCTTTATAAAAACTGGTTAATAATGGATGTAAAATAACCGAACGGACGATTGTTTCCCCCAACAAATTTCACAGTCCTCCCCCGGTCCACTGTATGTGGTCATATGAAGGTGTGTCTCCTTTTTAAAGACCGGGAAACGGACATTCTGTACATTGAAATTCCATTAAAAATGTAGGGCAGCAGGAACGCTGGTGTTTCAGACGCTTATATATGCATCAGATTAGGCGCCAAGGAGAACGTATTCCTGGGGGGCAGTCTTTGCTTCCTTCCTCTGTTCTCCCTGAACGCCGCTCGGTACGGGCAAGGATGTGGCGCACGCTCATTTTCAGTCCAAACACTTTCCATGGAAAATTAAATCCATTATTAAACACGTTACACTTCAAGACCTTCAATTACTTGCCATCAATATGAAAAGACATGCAAAATATGCTGCTCTGGTGCCAGGACTAATACATGAAAATTAAGCCGGGGGAATGATACGGGAACAGCAAAGTTGTCTCAATTTTAACACTTCTCTGCTGAATATCAAACATTTCAGAAAATTAAACTGTCTTGGCAGACCCTGTGTCCTTACTCTCACAGTGTGTCATTTTTGCAGTTTCACATCTCTGTTTCTTTGATGAAAATCAAAAGCGCTCACAACTTGCATTACATCCATTACTCACATAAGCTTCACATGCATCTGATGGGGAAACTTGCTACTGAGCAATAAAAAGTAATGATAAAGGTAAATGCTATATTTTTTCCCCCCCCCGGTCAAGGGTCAAACTTGAAATCACATCAAGGAAGGAAATGCATGCTGTGCATTTTAGCTTGGTCTCTTGACAAGAATGGCTATGTGCCACAGAAAAGCTGCCACGTCAGTCCTAACCTCTCAACCTTGGTATATTTCTTTGCTCTTCGATTTTTAAAGATTCCGTTGCATTTTTTCCCACTGACAATGTTTTCATTAAAGGGGACCAAGGTGGCTATTCATGCAGGAAAGATGCTTGGGGAAGCAAGAAGTTTTTAATGTCTGATTTTAGTTTGTCAAACTTCGTACTTCCTGAATCTCGGAGGTGGAAAATCCAGGTTAAGAAAATACAAGTCCTCCCCAGTTTTTTGTTGCAATCACCTGGATTTGCTAATTAGCACAATTGTTCAGCCAGGAGGCAGAGCTAATTAGCGAGATCAGCTGGCTGAGTTCACGGGTGGAAGAAACACACGGCAGAACTTCTAATTTCCATCTCCTAGACTTTCCACCTCTGGTAGATATCACACTTTAAAACATTATTAAACGTTATTATATACAGATCCGGCCCTGGAGGTGGGGCAGATTTGCACCCCTCCCTTCCAGATGAAAGCATTGTATGCGAATATTTCTGTGATGCGTCTAAATTAGTTTTTAATTCCAGATCCATTAGTAACTAGGCACCTCTTTTGATTGATAGAACTCAGTTCACACTGTGTAGTTCTCCCCTGGGGTTCTTAACCCCTGATGCCTGCCCACCCACATATATTAGCAACCCCCCCACTGCTGAACACCAGCTGCGTCCCCCGACAACTCAGCACACCCAGCTCCTCCCCACACTGCATGGATTCACTGGACACCATGTCTGAAGGACATCCTGGAACGTTTCAGCAAAAAAAAAAAAAAAAAAAAAAAAAAAAAAACACGAAGAAAAAAGTAAATCGTTTTTAGTACCAAAATCTAAGGCTCGAATTTTGTCTACTGATGGATGTTTTGCTTATAGATAAATGTGACTGTTGAAAAAAAAAAAAAAAAAAAAAAACGGAAAAAATGTAGCATTGAAGATTACAGTAGGTGCAGGAGTTTGTAAAATAATTTATGTAAATCACAACTTGTCAGTGCCGTTAGATCACCACGGTTCACCGGCATCAGCGAAGCAACTTTAAATTAATGAGATGCAATGTGAGGATGGAATAAACAAGGAAAGAGAGACAGATAGAAAGAGAGAGAGAGAGAGAGAGAGAGAATTTTTGAATTTTGAAAACACCTTTAATTAAAACTGTCTTCTGTAGGTTCAAGTCAAATAAGCAAATAAGCAAAAAAACCATCGAGAAAGTGTGTGAGTGAGAGAGAGAGAGAGAGAGAGAGAGAAATGATTTTATTCAAAGTCTTGCTTTTACCTTTGATTGTCTTATAAAAATTCAAGGAATGTTTTTCATTCAAGGAATCCAGATGGAATCAAAATGACGAGGTACCCCAAGCATCGACACCATGGTCTAAGTACTGTGTAATTTTCTCATTTCATGTTCTCATTTTAAGTTTTTACAGCTAAAAAAGAAGCACATTTTCTTTAATAGTTCTGCCAAATGGTAATGGACGCTTTGAGAAAAAGGTTACAAAAACCTGAAATCAAGCTGGCGAAATATTCACACGCTTTAAGATTTTTTTTCAACAATCTCACAAGCTTGATGATCGAATTCTGTCGGTGAGGCAGTTTAAGTGTTTTTCTTTCTGAAATGCATAAACACGACAACCTCTTATTTTCTGCATTCAGGGAAAAATGTAACAAATCAAGAAGACAACTCAGTACTAATTCTTGAATCAGCACAGAACATTTTTTTTGTTTTTACTATTCCGGTTTATTGATCACTCCTGTCCTTCACAATGAATAATTTAGACTTCACAGCAGTTTCAAAATTGAGCTGCAGAACTTGACCTTCATCCGTCCATCCATAAAACTATATGAGAATCTGTGCTTGGAGACAAGGTTGAGAGGCAGCAGTCATATTTAGCCGACCTGGAACTTTTAAGGAGGAGAGATCTTTGCTGTGGTTGGAAAACAACATATTGCATTATATTTTAATTGGGGTAGGTAATAGTCCTTGAAGACTTCTTCATTAGTCATCAAGGCAAGCTGTTCGAGTTGTCCTCCATGTGGATGCGTTCTTGGCCCAATTCCCATCCCCCGTGTCTCATGGGGAAAAGACAGTTTTCACTGATGTTTTTTCTTTCTTTTTTTTTGACCAAAGATTTGAAGGGAAACTCAACAGCTTTGTCTACAAAAATAAGACAAAACACAAGGGTAAAGCTGAAATGAATTGTCAACTGAGAATTTTAAACAAATCCCACAATAACATTGGCCATGCGCTGAAAAACACTAATCTGTCAATGGGCTAACTTACAAAAATGAACAAATATAGTCGAATAAGTTTGTATATTCAATATGTTGTTCTCGATGTTTACGTACACAGAATATTTTTAATAAACAGTGATCGCTATGCATTTGAGCTTATGAAGAAATGAAAACTGAGAGCTGACAGTACTATTCAAACAGGACACGTGTTTTAAACGCAGAGGCTTCATATTCACTTATGGAGGGTGTTAAAGTGAGTAAAGATCAGCCCTGGGGCTGTATTTAGCTAATCAGTAGTAGATTCAGAGGAACTCCTTTGATATAGAAAATACCGCTAAATAATTTATTTTGATAGATGGCGTAGATTTATATATGGGTATTGTTTGCCCTACATAAAAGGGTTCAGCCATAATTCTAAATCAACTTTACCTACCTTTACTCTATTAGCAACTGACAGCTTATGACCATGTGCACCCGGCTTTAGGATCGAAACCTGATAAATTAATTGTGAATTTCTTTGTATTGGATTTGGCAGCCCGACCTGTTTATACAAACGTAGCCTCGTCAGATGCGGTTAAACAAACTATCCAGAGAACTCAAGACTGGTGATTAACTGTGGATTCTGCAGTCGGCCTTGAATGTCAGAAAAAAAAATGGCACACAAATCTGAAGAATAACAACTGGGTGCCTTGCAGCTTTTCATCTTGGCCCTCTAACAAGAGTAAAGAAGTAATAAACACCGTACAAACGGGCAGAACATTTGGAAAGTAAACACTGGCTAACGAATAACCTGCAGGACCGCCCGGTGTTAGCGAACCGCGCGGTGTTAGCGAAGCTTGCTAACAACAGACGCTACCGGCGCAAACGATTGTGGTGCAAATGAACCGCACATGGTAAATAATTAAGAATGCAGAAGCCCGTACTGGCTATGATCTGGGCCTCCGCTGTGTGTCCGTTGATTAGTCTTGTCTTGTGAAAGCTTTAGCAAACTAATGAGCTAACCTGATTCAAACCGATTATGACCGCAACTGATCCTGACTGCGTCCCACAGACGAAAAGCACATTTGACAGACATGAAATGAAACGTGCTATTCAGTGCGACTGAAATGCTATTTTCTGACGTGTTTAATTTCACATGAGATGCTCTCTCAGGGCCAGTATGTCCGCAGTGCATTTTAACTGCAGCTTGTCACCTCCCATGCAGGCATGCAGCTTTCTCGTGGCTGCGGCTTCTGCTCCATGCATGGGTGCAGACTGCAGGCTCTAGGATAGACACATGTCAGCACACGCCTGGTTTTCAGACAGATCTGGAAAAAATGAACGCACGCAGAACCTTGAGTACATAATACATGCAGAAGCCTACAGGCAGGGAACTCATACATATCATAAAAATCTAAACTGTGAATATGAAAATAATAAAGAGGAAGGACATCTGTTTTCATAACTAAAATCCGATTTAGAAGCTTAAAAATCCAACTCACATTCTATTTGATGTCTATAAAAGTGCTTATTTGCTGGAGCCTGGTAAGCACACACATGCACTCACACACACACACACACACACACACACACACACACAGGACTCCAGTTCCAGTACGTCCTCTTCAGAGTATGAAAAGTAATTACACCCCGCTTCCTTCTCTTTTGACCTGACACTGAGTGGGAAGTCACACATGCAATATTTCCTCAGCTAAAAATATCAGGATTGAGTCAGTCTTAAAATTTTTATGAGGTCCATTTTTAGAGATGTGGGATTTTTTTTGCAATCTGTTTTATCGGAAAAAAAATGACTTTCAAAAGGTGTTAAAAGCAGATTCTAACATCCTACCCGTCATATTTGTCGCCGGAATATTGCACGTTTCCGTGTCTATTTTCAGTGCCAATGGGTATTGTAATAATGGGTACTGTTAATTAGACTCAAAAATAAGTTTCTCTTCTTATTCATTTGCCTACCTTAAGTTTATTGAATGTGTGAGATACAAAGACATTGATATTTATAGTTTCTAAGGAAGCGAGTGGGACTGTGTTTACTGAATGGGAATTGGCTCAGATACCTGCTACTCATGAGTCACCAGTTCCCTGACAACCTTTGTAAATGGTGTGTCGTCTGATTGGCAGCTCATCCTGTTAACTGTTTCAGTGTGTGGATTATCGAGAAGGTTTGGTACCGAATCCAGACCGTGACAGTGCCGACTGTGACTGGCAGCCCCGCAGTGTAACGCACAGGTCAGTCCAGCATTGCTCAGGGACGGGAGCGTTTCAGTCGGCAGGGATGACAGCCTCTAAGTGTGCATCAGCGACCCCTGCTGGCCGACTGAGCATCTGCAGGTCCACCTGTTAAGCTGCACGGGAAGTGTCTGCGACAGTGAGAAGGGATGCAAGGTCATAGAGGTAAATGGTAATTGCATCAGCAATATTTTCAGTAGATAAAGCTGCTCACAAGGGAAAAAGAGCATGGACCATTTTAACCTCAGTGTGTCCTGACAGGAAGAGAACAGACAACAGGACAGACAACACAGGACACTGTTGTGTCATCGGGTAGATCTGAGGGCTATATTTTAACGATCTTAGCACATGATCTAAAGTCCAATTTAGGGTGTCTCCAAATCCAGTTTTGCTTGTTAAACGGCGAATAATTTGTGCGCGAAGGAATGAGCTGAAATTAGTCTCTTACAGTGCGTAATTAAAAGTGTGTCTTGGGTGTAACCAGCGCTTGAAGCGGAAAAAGTAAGTGCCTTAGCATTGAGAACTGTGAATCTTTCAAGAGCTCTTTCACAAAGACATTCTTTGCGGTACAGCTAGTCAGCGGTGTTCACTTTCAGTCTTGGAGAGCTGGAAAATGGCTGGTCTTTGTTGGTCTTTTTTTTTTGCCTTAAAATCGACCGGTGAGGTGAGTACTCTGCTTCAGTAGATCAATTAAATACTGAATGGCAGAAAAGATTTACTCAGCGAGGGCGAGAATGAATCACGAAATGCCAAGCGGCGTCCGACTGACTTCACCTCACCTCGGCAGAAGTTTGAAGTGCGTGACTGCGGGGTCATTAAAAAGAGGACAGGAAAAGAGTTCTCCCAACTGTGCATCTTTTCGGTGGAATAAATATCTTGAGCATCATATCTGGCAGTTACATTCTGCAGTCATTGGTAAAAATGTAAACATTGATCTATTCTTCAGAAAAGCAAAAAAAAAATAAAATAATTGCCTCGAAGAAAATCAATGATACATGGCAATAAACTCTGGTCTCTATTTGAGCTGGTCTGGAAAAAGGACAATAGTAAGCTCATTTTGATCTCTTGAAACACCTAGCTGTGCTATGAGGTAAATTTATTTCCATAATGGAAAGAAATTACCCTTTGTTCATATGAGATTCCATCGTATTCCTGTCATTTTACAAGTGATCTTCCTGTAAGAAGGTAAAATTCTTAAATGAACCGTGTGTCCAATGCTGCATCTCAGCCTCCTCAGTGTCAAGAGATCAGCTCATCTACACCCTCAGAATTCATGATTTCAAAGGTCATTAATCGTGATTATAGAAGCCATGTAATATGAACTGATGATAAACAGTTTGCAATACGCTGTATATAGCATGTATAGTATGTGTGTGTTTCATATTAATTATAGTTTGATGGTTTTTTCTTTTCTTTCTGCTAAATGCATAGCTGTACATGTGTTGTGTGAAAACGCTTTGTCAAAGCTCTGTGAAGTCCTCAGAGCGTTTCCATGAAGCATATCGAATGTGAAGTACAGTCTGTGACAGGGAGGGAGCGAACCAGAGGCCAGGTCTCCTCCCTCTCTCTCTCTCTCTCTCCCTCTCTCTCTCTCGCATGCCCATCAATCAGCGTCTGTTTTACCCTTCCTGGCGGTGATAATGTCGCCGCCGCCGCCGTCTCCGCGTGTGGTAATTATTGTCGCGGTCGGTGGAACGGCGTGCTTGTCGTGTCCGGAGGTGGGCGCCTGGGGGGGGGTGGGGGTGGGGGGGGGGTGCCAGGGCGGGGAGGGGGGGCACATCGCTCAGAGAGGCGTGGCGGTTGCGAGGAGGAGCTGAGTCTTTCACGCTTTTATTCAATTTCGCGCTCCCGACCGTAATGGGCCTCCGAAGCGTTCGGTCACCGCCGGCGTTCTGCGGTGGCGGGGGCCGCGGGAGCATTAATCAGAGGGGGGGGGCAGCGTATCCCCCGCGCTCCATCATCCTGCCCAGAGCCGGGAGCCACGACACGCGATCGGGGCGAATTCCGGACGCGCGGAGATAAAGCGGGAAACGTTCCGGCGCTCCAGAGGGAACAGGACGGATCGAAAGAGCGAGACTGGACATAGTGTGGACAGCAGGCACGTACGCAGCGAAGTGTTCAGTGTCATATCAACTCCGACAGAGTACTTTTAGCGCCAACGGAGTACGTGCTGTTCCCAGAGCTGGCAGCACTGGGAATTTTTCCTATGTGGGAATGGGTGGGAGACGCTGCAGGAGAGAAGGGGGTGGCAGCAGAGGGTGCGGGGGTGGGGGGGTGCAGGGATGGGGGGGTGGGGGGTGGCGGGGGTTGCCGGGTAATGCGTGTCTGTGCAGTGGGCGGTCCAGCAGTCAGTTTCAATGAGGTGCTGAGATGTGTCAGGTAAATATTGCCTGCCTTTCATCTTTATCACCTGTCGGCGGAATTAATAGAGCGTCAACCGGCCAGCCTGCTCTGGTGCTGTCAGGAGACGTCCGGGGAGGGGAGGGAGATGGATTGGGGGGGGGGAGCAGCGGAGGAGGGGGGGCTTTTTGAAGACCATCATGGACGCAACGCATGGATTTTTATTTTGCCTTTTTTCCTTTTCGCCCTCACCCCTGGACGGATTGGCGCCCTAGGTGGCCAGCCTGGTCTCCCATACTTAGAACCAGCCCTGCTGGATGTCACTTTCATCCTTTTTGTGTATTCCTTTGAATTTTAAAAACAAGCTGAAGCGGGGAGGTAGGGGGTGAATTTTAAATTTGGAGTAGTATGAAGGCATTAGTTTTAAGGACCTCAACTTACACTGAAAAAGGGACACATGCATGTTTTTGTTTATTGTTTGAAATTGGGGAACTTTTTATTACTAAAAAAGCAAAGACTGAAAATTACCCAGAAACTGTAAAATCTTAATAACCCAATCTTACTAAATTGTGTGATCTCAACATCAAAAACGGAAAAGGTTCTCTTAAAATTTAAAGTAGAAAAGAGTTAAAAAAGGTTTAACTGAGAAGAACAGCGAATACTTGTTTACAGATTACATTTCCCCGTCAAATGGCTCAGGGCAATTTCAATTTGCTCAATTAATTCGCGCAAACTGAACTTTTCAGTTTTACAGTGTATAATGACCTATAAAATTGGCAGGCCTCTCATGACAGTCTTGCCAAACAGGCCATCAGCACAACAGGCTACTGTGAATAAAACCCAAAATGTGAATAGTTTCTAATGTGTTTCTAAAGTACCTTACGTCAAAGGTTCTCTACAACATGTAGTTCATTTTTTTTTATTTGCACTATTAAAAAAAGAACAGGCATAAGGAAAATATTACAGTACATACTGTGTCTGGAAGCATATAATACTGAGGGGCTTATTCAATGAGAAGCCATGTACAGACGCAGTGCATTCAGATGTACAGGCATAGTGCATCTGTGAATAGGATAACGGTGATGGATGGATACGCATCAGAATGGCGTTACTGGCTTTGGAAAAAGAAAATGCTGAAGGATTGGAGGACAGCACTAGATATCTTGAGGAATACATCTTTCCTATTGATTAAAAGACTGCGTAGACACATTTCATCAGTCAGCAGAGCTCAGGATTACTGCAGACGGCAGACTCTGTTAAAGAATCATAATCAATTACAGGTGCTACAACTGCCCACCAGTAAATCAATCAGCTGGGAACAGTAATTAAATCAGGGAAAAGTCACAATATTGGCAATACATACAGTATGAATACAAATGTACTAATTAGATGCATAAATACACATGTTTCTGTAATATGCTGACAAACATATCAAGGATTTGAAGAAAAATAACTTTGAAAGAGACATGGTTACTCAGTTTTCATTCAGTTTGTTAGCTTTCCCCACACAGCGTAAACCACAAGGGCAATTTAAAAGATTAGTAAAAAATAATTTTAACAATCAAATTGTTATTTGCGACTTTTACACTACTATAGGTTTTTGTTACTTAATTATGTTATGGTGAGATGTTTTGCGTGGTCCAAAACATCTTTTGTAAACCTATATAATCCTTTTAATAATTAGTTACAAAAACACATCATAATGCATTTTCCTTGGGGCAAATTAACAATGGGCTGCATGATAAATTAATGTAACTATATATAAGATAATATCAAGAAACAAATTGATTAGTCTGCATATCTCAGCAAGCTTTATAGCTCACAAGACACTTGTGCATCTTACTGATCCCTTGATTACATTGTTGTTAGCTACCCTTGATAATTCATGAATTTTGAATATTTAAAGTTGAATTTAAACTGGTTCAAGTTTCTGTCATACCAATCTGCTCTTTGATCTAATATTTATATAATTTTCATACGTTTTGTCTTATCATAGATCTCTGAGCCAGCATGTCAGTACGAGTTCAGATAATTACTTGTTGAACCCTCTGAAAACATCCAGGACAGCTGTCAAGTGAAAAAAAAAAAACGGAAGGCAGCTCTCAGCTGGAAGTACGAGGGAAACTATATTTCACACACAAGCCTTTGCAACCCAGGTGATCGAACCTGAAGGCCCAGTAACAGGTGCTGTCCTTTAAAGCAGGCATGTAGTTTGGCCACCCCGAGGGCTTAAATTCCACCAGCTCACAAGGTCAACCAAAGCTCAGCATGTATTCTGCAGTTTGTGACATTTTTTCCCCCCCACAATACATTTATATTAAAGTGAACAGGAACTTTTCCATATCATAGCCCGGGTAACCCATTTCATATATTAGTGTGTGAAGCGCTCGGTTTCACAAATAAAAATCCTCACGTTAAAATTTTCGTGCAGTATCGCGGGTACGTACAGCTTTGTATGAATATGGAGATATGGATAGCAGTGGGGAATGAAAGCATGCTGTGTGTTAAGATGTGAAAGATGTTGTTTTGATTCCAATTAGTTTACCAACAGCCATCTTTTAAAAAAAATCAGTTCTTACCCTCGGAAATATTATTGCGACAGGGCTGAAAATGGACTCGGCAGGGAGCATAGAGACGTTTCATATTATACCCTTCCATTGTACACGAAATAGCGAGACAGAAATAAGTGCATATGATGTTGAGCAGTTAAGCCAGGTCTTTAACATGCTAGTAGCTGATGGTATCATTCTGTACGAGTGAAATAAGAGCTGCTGTCATAACAATGAGACTGACACCCACTCTGTAAAATAATCTGCAAAGCCATTTGACATTACTATAAATAAGCATTTCACTGCCGTACAGCAGGTAGTGGCCAATTTTTGTAATGCTATGAAGCAATTTGGCATAATGCACATTCTTTTATTAATGCCACTTTTATATTGCATCAATCATACGTGTGGACGTGGTGTAGTATATAAAGAAGCATTAATTTTACACCTGTCAGCTCCTACTTAAAACCACCTTCATTACATGATGTGTTATAGATCCGCATATGAAAAGGTATTATGATGGACAATTTAGAAAGAAAAAAAAACAGTAGCAAGGTTAGCTTTTATTAGCTAAATCAGTTTCTGCTGGGATTCAACTGACAGGACCTGAATGAAGAAAAAAAAAAATGACATAAAGGTCACCAGGGAAAGAATATTTTCTAGAAAAGTAGCTCTTATAATGTCTCATGATAAAAAAAATCAACAGCTCAAAGTGGTTTCCTTTTTTCAGTTTTCATGCCAGGTCATCTTGATAAGTTGTTCATGGTCCCTCGATGGACCTTCTCTATATAATTCCGATAATAGTCGACTGTTCAGTCTCAACCCTTTGAAGGTCATGCTCTATCTTTTCCGGCAGAAAGTATTTTTTCATAGTTTGGCATTAACTCAGAAAAAAAAGATAATTGGGCAAATTGTATCTAAATGATCATTTACTTTGAGTATAGCCATAATGACTCTTGAAAAACTGAATTGGATGTTCAGCAAAATCAGGAAGAAAAGTATGTTAATATATACCCCCTACAACATTTCTTGAGAAAATAATTGGAACTTGAGCAAAATTAGCAACGAGAGTCTTTATTAATACATTTATATATTTAGATCATAGCAAGTCCCCAGTTTCAGGAACTGTGAGGTTTCTTCTGTTGAATTATTTATGTTTTTTTTCCAAAAAAAAAAAATGAATAGTGAATCATCAAGTATCTCCCATTCTGGCTCTGAACCCGTTAAAAAGAGTAGCACCCTCCCACCCCGACCACCCCCTGCCGTCTCCTCCCCGTCTTCCTCCGACGGGAGTGCGCTCCATCTGCTAGCTGCCGGCGTGATTGACAGGCGGCAGAGGTCGGTCAGTAATTTCACAGCTGAGGAGGAGCAGGAGTGGGAGCAGAGTGAACTCATTTGAATGATGTTTCCTCTTCATTTGAGGCGGGAGCGGCTGGCGGATCTCTCGTCTCCGGGCAGCCATTAGTCCTCGGCAGTGTGAGGGCTGGCGAGTCCTCTGATGTAGGTGGGGCCACAAGGGGGGGGGGCACAATGGGTGTAATGACCTGTGTCTCCAGGGGTTTCTCCTGGGGGTGGGGTGGGTGGGAGCTATCCTGGCAGGGGAGCCATATTCACCAGTTCCTTCCATGCTTCATTTACCTGAGATCCACCCTCCATGCTGCCAAAAAGCCCCCCCCCCCCCAGGGAGCACACAACCTCACAGACAGACAGCTCAGCAGGCCTCCATTCCCCACCCACAACAAACACATCGAGGCACAAAGAACAAGGTCACATGTGCCAGCCATGAAGCCAACGCAAAAAAAATCCATACACAACCTCCTTTACCGAAACTAAAACGATATATATACAAACAATACAATTATCATTTCCTGAATGTGTTCTAAATTATAGCTGTACAAAATGACCTACCTAAAAAGAGTCACTATTTATTGTATGCGTGTTGATAATAAATCTCCAGAAACACCATTCTGCATGCCCCCTGAATATGATGGGCAGACTCAGCTGTCTCTAAAAATGTATTTTCTTCAATGTGATCCCACACTATGCGTGTCACACTTTCCTTTTGAATTTGAGCTCTTTTCCACATAACGTCACATCTGTCTGCTTGCCAGCTTGTTTTTCTGTACAATTTGTGCTGTACGCTTTAAAGCCTGTTCCACACTGCCCGCCTCCGCCATTTTAGAGCTCGATGGCGGTTTGTGAAGGGCATCCGACAGCCGAAGGGCCGGGCGGGGCCGAGCCGGGGCGGGGCGGGGCGGGGCGGGGCCGAGCCGGGTCCGGGGCGGTTTTTTCCCTCGTGAACGTGACCGCAGAATCGTCTCCCCTTGAAGGTGACGCGCGAGATAAACCGCCATCTCCTTCCCCCGTCGCCGCCATCCCGCCATTTCTGCTGGGCTGGCAAAGCGATCCCGTTTCCCTTGGAAACCCGGAGCCTGCTGGCTCTGGGACCGAGGGGGGTTTGGGGTTGGGGGGTTGGGGGGGTGGGGGGGTGTGGAGGGCCCGTGGGGGCCAGCCCCCCCTGGCTGCTGCCTCAGCACGGCGGGCTCCATTTCGCAGGCGAGCCACCCCGCCCTGATGCAGATGAGTTAATTGCTTTTTTATGTTTCATTTCCCGCGCCTAGCTGCCCCCCTGCCCCCCTGTAATTCTGCGGTTAAGGAGGGCCAGGTTTCTGCTCCGCGGCCCTTCAAACGCTCGTCCTTCTTCCCCGGCAAACCGACACGTGCGGTCGGCGTGCCGACCATCGCGCTGCCTTACGAAGGTCGGCCCATTTCTGTTTGAAAACATGTCACGCGTTTGCTCACAAGTGCCTCGTGGCGCAGCGAGGTCAAACGCTGAAGGAATCGTGGATTCAGAAATAGAAAAGCGCACGTTATAAAACACCGTAGCGCAAGGTTTAGCAAAGGGCTCGAAAGACCATGACAATATTTTGACGTTAATGTTCATCATTGTTCTTCCACAGACTGAAACTCGTTTGTCAGAGGGTTTAAGTCATTCGCAGCTCAGTAGTTTAAAATACCGCCTGCCTGTGTCATTTCACTGGTGGTGGAGTGATGGAAGGAGAATTATATACGACAGCAAGGTTCATGGGTGTCAGAAAATGGCCTAAAACGGTACGTAGGACAGTGTCCTTGCCCAGGGTCCAGCTTTGTGTGAGAAAGAGATATCCTCTGACACTTCCCTTGGGGGTGAAACAGGATATGACCTCACAGTACACTGAGGCTGTGGCTTTGAGTGACAGGAGACCGGCTACCCCATGGTGGCAGTGGTGAGCAAGGCAAGGCAAAGCTTTTCACTGAAGGAACCATTCGAGGGAGCAAGCATTACTGTTAGCAAACGTACTGGGCTGTGTTAACAGTGAGCAGCCAGATCTGAACAAGTGGGCGGGGCTGGTGTGACATCAGGGGGTGGAGACTCCAGAGTGGGCGGGGCATGTGAGGGCACAAAGGGCAGAGTAACTTCCAACCAATAGGAGTGGAGAGAGTACGATATGACCTGCGAAATACAACAGAAGCAGTGAAGCCTGTAGTTTTTGGGCAAAAGAGGCAAACAAATGCATGGGCAGAAGAGTCTGAAATATCAAATAACAGCTTGGCAGGCCGCTGGCCCAAAAAAAAACCCGAAATGAATTGAATCGTGTCGAATCGTAGACCATATCTACCCAGAATGCACCTGCAGCTTGCAATGTGCTGTCATACAGGTCAGTGGTTCCTTCTTACATTTGCTACGTTATCAGCATGACCCGCAAAGAGAAGAGAAAGCAAAAACACACACATTGTCTTCAGAGCTGATAATATGTAATATGCCGGCATAGTTTCAGTCCTCATCAGGGTCCCAAACGGGGGAAGAAATTATCCATCCATCCAGGCGAGTTTTTTTTCTGCAACCACAGTGGACTCAATTCAGAATAATCTGCTCAATTGCTACATTCGGGGCGATTAGCGGGAAATTTATAAAGCAGCGTTGGAACGTGACCAGGCCCTTAATTTCTCCACGTTCTCCGGACAGAACAGAAGAGGCCCCGTCTCTGGTGGCCAGGCAGGACGTGAGTGGATGATATACTCCGCTCCGCTCCACGATGCAGAAACAAAAATAAATAAACTCAATTCAGCTCTTTGCGTTTCTAATTAAACGCAGCGTTTGTGTGTGGTCAGAAAAGGCTCACGTGTAAATCCCGAAGGTTATTTTCCTTGATGATTTAGCTCTAATAGAAAAGTCAATTACCGTTTCACCCACATAAACTCTACAGAGGCACAGCTTAATCAAATTATGTTTAAATATGAAATATTTCTACCACAAAGATTTTTTTTCTGTATGCCAGTTATGAACTCAATTCTTAATTTTTTCAATTTATTGGTAAAGTGATGGAAATAACAAATTCATTTCTAATCGAAATGTTTAATGCACATGCAGATAATACCAACGTTTTTATTGTTTGAGAGGATCTTGTCAGTAGCCAAGCACAATATAGTAAATAACTTAATAGTAACTTGGTTTCATAAATCTTAAAAATGCATAGTGAAATGCTTTTTTTTGACACATTTATTATTAAAATATACTTGGCTGATGAAACTGTGTACTCCAAAATCAGATTAGATTTGAGTGATACAAACAGATCAGGTTACTAATTACATTTATAGTCATGTAATTTGCAATCAGTAGCAGATTAAAAATGTCCAAGTAATCTGTCCAACGCTGTTAGTAATTTTTATTTTCATTTACTTTTTGCAACAGTTTACTGTCAATGACTACCATTGTTGAATGAAGTTGCTGAAAAAGGAAATAAATTTCCTCACTCCTTGAATGCACCGATTTTAGGTGGTATTTTGTTGCGTGAAATACAAAAACAGAACAGTTTGTTTGGAACAGCAATACTTGTTAATAAGTAAAAGCGCAGGAAACACGGAACACAATTATTCAGACCAGATCTGGATTGATAAAATACAAATATAAGCTTCCTTCTTTTTTTTTTTCCAGAAACGATATTAAATTCATTTTACAGTGAAAATGTCCTCAGAGGCTTCTTATCAGATATAAATTCCCCCCAAAAAAGCTAAATGTCAGGAGGACATGTTTTATAAGGACAATAAACCAACTGAAAAACTTGGACCAGCCAAAACGCCTGTCATATTAGAGGTCAAAATATTCTCTATCAGTGTTCTGGCACGTCTACTGGGAACATAAGAGCTATGGAAAAGAATGAGTCTTATTTTACTGCACGTAAAGGAGGATGAAATGTTTTCCCATTTTCATTTGTATATTTTTTTTATTTTTGCATTTTGCTCAATTCAGCACATTTTTTTCCGGTTCACATTAAAATGTCCGCTGTCGTCTCCTGCCAGCGAAGTGCACTGAGCCTGCAGAGAAAAAAGGTCAAAGCAATTTATATCTCACGTTCGAAGCTGAAGCGCCTTGTCACCACCCCAGGGTGTGCCCCCCCCCCCCCCAGTGCCCCCCCACCCTCGCTCTTGTTTTCGCCCCCTAGCTCTACTCCCCTACCCCCCCCCCCCACCCCCCGATCTCCCATCTAGACCGTCGTCTCGGGGGTGAGAGAGAGGCGCAGGTGCGTTTTTTTGAAGGTAAGTCACCTGAGATGAAAACGAATGAATGAAAATGAGCTTCAGGTTCTCCGGGAGGTGTGTCACAAACAAATCAACTTTTGCAAAAGATGTCACAACACACATATTATGGACTGGGGGTAACTGCGACCCCCACCAACAATAGAGCAGCTTCGCTTTTACTGTGTGCAAATATGTCTCTCGCAAAATAAATTCAAAAACTCATAATAATAATTTGACTTCAAATGATTTTATTGCAGTTTCTGCTTTTTTGCCTTGGTTTAGAGGTCCCATCGCAAGGCTGTTTAGAGCTGAAGGGCACCTGGTTGCTCCAGGTGTAAATTATTCATCGTTCATTATGATTTTTCATCAATGGAAGCCCGAGAGGACACAAGGGCCTTAGTTCAGCTCTGGAAATGTGTAGTTCGTAATTTCCAAAATGGGAGGTTTAAGCAAGTCCCATCCTTTGTGCAACTTTCCCAGAGTTACAGCCAAATGAAGTTGTACTTGTAAAATAGTCGTAGAAATAAATGTGCTTCTTTGCAAGGACATCCTTTGAGAGCGCCTTGGTCAGATTGGTTTAATGGCAACCACTCACCTAAAAAAAAAAAAAGTTAAAACCAGCATTCTGCCCAAATTCTGGGCATTTTCCACTTTGGCCTAAATAGAAATCATTTGACAAAGCATCCAATTATAATAATGTTGCCTGAGAGGAGGGCATTAAGTGCTCAAAGAGCATTAAGATGTGCTGACCTTAGATAAGGAGATCTTTTTTTTTTGCATTGCATTGCATTTATTTCGCGGATTCTGCTAGCTGGACCAACTTAACGCTGCGGTAATGATGCTCTCTCTTCTGTGCTGTTCGGGAAAGCAGGGTGGCAGAAAGGACCAGCCAATCAAACCTCCAAACACACGTCACTGTGGCGACCAGGCTGTCATGGTGAGGTGACACATCGCCCTGACAACCAGGCTGTCTAGAATGGAGGTCTTATGGCCGCAATGGACAGGAAGTCGGTGCACGGGGGGGGGGGTCGGGGTCCGTCACCGAGGAGACATGTACTCAGTCTCCTAGAAGGCGCGGGCATAACGGGTGGGGGGGGGGGGGGGGGCATAAAGCCGTCAGACACGAAGGGATTAGCTGCGTTAGCCGCACGGGCGGACGGTCCGAACGACAGAACGAAAAACTTAAATAAAGAGAAAGAGAGGGAGACAGACGGAGGGTCAGGAGCCGAGCGCGTGTACGCACGTAATGGATGAAATAGTCAGAATGCCGGGGGGTTATTTATCACGCGTATCTGTCTCCCTCTGTCCCCCCCCCCATACTGCCCCCCCCCCCCACCAGAGGAAACGAAGTGTGATGGCGAGAGAAATAACCGCTGGGGATGAGAGAAGTCCACCACCGCAATAAATGGCCGTGGCGGGATCTGTGGGATGATAAACGAGATGTCCGGCCCGAGAGAGGGGCCAAACAACCTTCACACGGCATTCTGGGAAGAGATATCTGGGGGGGGGGCGAGGGTTTGCGTGTCATATCTGGCTCTCCCCAGAGGCGCTCCAAAGAAGGGACGAGTGAGCGGTGTGTGTGTGTGGGGGGGTCAGGGCGATGTGGGACACAGCCACACGATGGGGGGGGTGGGGGTGCGAGCAGTGGGGTATTGCGGTGTCGCGGACGGTGTGACAGTTACAGATGAGGATCTGGCTCCCCGTCTCCCCGACAGCCAGCCAACCGTTTCCATGGCACATCGGAACGCCGACGGTCCTCGGAACGTCACCGGGAATCCACGCTCCGGTAACTGGGAAAACCGCTTTCCGGAGCCCACTCCCAAAACAGCTGCTTAGTCTACAGCCATTGTGTCTTGTGTTTAATTGCAAATGGCTGTTTTTATTTATTCATTTTCATTATTTTACTTTCACTGAGAGGCTCCAATGGAGCAAATAAAATTAACGATGTTTCTTCCCAAGATTACTCTACATGCGTATCCGGTTTCTGCATAACATTGCATTTATAAGTGTTTAAGTATAATTTCTTTGGTCTCAACACACATAGGAGAAAAAAAAAGAAGCTTTTCGACTTAAAATCCAGGAACAACAGTGCATTTTCTGTGCACGTTCTGAAAAGAGAAAACAAAATCGGAAACGTGTTTCAAAGTGAACCCCAGGGAACGTGTTTGCATACACCGAGCGCACACCAAATAAATGACCCTTGCAAGCTGAAATATTGTGCTCCTCCAGCGCACCCCTTGGGCTTTTGTATTTCTCACCAAACACCCCTTGGTGCCTTAAAAAATGGCCTTATACATCACTGGACAAATGTATTCCGTTCTGTTTATTTCTCCTTTTTTTGCATATCTTTTCTGCATTCATGAAAATATCTATCAAATCATATAGAAGAGAATGTGTTCTACATTTGATAAGTAAACACACTTTCCCTTTCACGGCATTCACATTCACATTCACGGCCTCCTCCGCATTTACCCCCAGTCTGGGTACTTCCTCCACATTTACCCCCAGTTTGGGTGCCTCCTCCACATTTACCCCCAGTCTGGGTGCCTCCTCCACATTTACCCCCCAGTCTGGGTGCCTCCTCCACATTTACCCCCAGTCTGGGTGCCTCCTCCACATTTACCCCCAGTCTGGGTGCCTCCTCCACATTTACCCCCAGTCTGGGTACTTCCTCCACATTTACCCCCAGTCTGGGTGCCTCCTCCACATTTACCCCCCAGTCTGGGTGCCTCCTCCACATTTACCCCCAGTCTGGGTACTTCCTCCACATTTACCCCCAGTCTGGGTGCCTCCTCCACATTTACCCCCCAGTCTGGGTGCCTCCTCCACATTTACCCCCCAGTCTGGGTGCCTCCTCCACATTTACCCCCCAGTCTGGGTGCCTCCTCCACATTTACCCCCAGTCTGGGTACCTACCCCACATTTACCCCCAGTCTGGGCACATTTACCCTGTTAAGGGCGTGTCGCGCGGCTGGGACAGCAGCCCTGCCCTGTTTGGCGGGGGGTTCCGGGCCGCGGGAGGCTCACGGGAAGGCTGCTCCGGCTGAGGTAAAAAGGCGGGAAAAGTGTAAAAAAGACAAAAAAAAAAGAAAAAAGCGCATCGCAAGGACGTGAGAAGGACACCGGGAACGAGCGCCGGGAGGTTTGGGGAAGCTGACGGGCGGTCGGGGCTTTTTTGGCGGACGTGATTTATGATAGGCCCGTCTTTGGGCAGCGGAGCAAGGAGAGTGGGGTGGGGGTGGGGGTGGGGGTGGGGGGGGAGGTATATTGTGCGTGGGAAGGATAGGTGTTTAAAATAAGTATTTTTCACACAGAGAACAAAAACACTCCTTGGTTTCTGTTTTATTTTTTTTAAATGAGAAAGAAATGTAGACCGTAATGCAACAGACCTTCCATGCAGAAAATACTCATTAAACATGCTTATAATTTATATAATGTTTTCTGTTGGAAGGTAATACTGATTCAAAACAAGTACAACATTTAATGACCAAATCTGAGTTGTTCTATGAGAATAGTTTTGCTTGTTGTGGAATGTGTCTGGCTAAAAAGTCTGTCTTGAAGCCATTATAAACTTTGTATCACCATGGCCAATGCAACATTTTTCTCTGTGAATATTCACTTTTATTCGCCTAAATTTTATTCTGAAATAATTTCATATTTTTGATGTTTCCCTTGATGCAGTTTGAAGTTGGGTTTATGCACTGTTTGTGTCTGCTGCTTTAAATTAGCCTTGTTTTTCGGTCTGGCTTTGGTTTATAGACGGTTAAGTGGTGATGCCCTATTTGACACCGTTTTCTGTGCTGAGACCAGTTCAGACCTATTGCTCTGGATTCAGATTAAGAGGACAGATTCTGCTCAGTTCCCCATTTTCCACACACCAAGAGCGATCAAAGCACCAGAACCCCTTTAGACCGACGGAAAGAAAGCACTCCCGTAGTTGGTGACCTTTGGTGAAGTTTCAGGTAATCTCAGGTAGCTCAGTGACCATAGTGACTGCACTGGACCACAGTCGGCACACAAGCTGTAAAAGGGGTGCAGTTGATTGACATACTGATGTGCTGGAGCAGAGTGGTAGGCACTGTATTATGCCAACGTACGTATTATGCCAATAAATATTTTCAGTAAATTAAAAAAAGAATTTGCTCACATATCACTACTACTGGCATGATCTGCTTTCAAGCACACACACACACACACACACACACACACACTTGCCGTGTCCTCCATTAGCCTTCATGTTCTGCTCTGACTCCTGTCTTTCTCCAGTTCAGAGATAGAGATAAATAACGATTTCACACAAGGCCCAGTTATCTAAATGATCGGAACACGCTGTCTGTGGACAGTGTAAATGAGCATCACATGAGACTGCTCCTTTCCGTTTGAATGCTGCAGATTCACAGGCTTCCTTCGCCAGTCAGTGCTCGTTACAGGAACTCGCTTCTGAATCCCTGGAGCCGACATGAGCCCGGCACCATACATTCATCAAAGGAAGATTTACTCTCCTCCACAAACACGAGGAAAGCAACATTTACAGCGCGAGCACTGGTTAGGATCAAGCAAAGGCGATGTGAGCCGCGTGCCATGCCGAGACACGAAAGGAAGGAAAAAAGTAAACTTATTTATTCACACTGCAACCCTCCTGACAGGCTGCAAAATAAAATATGAAACGACTGTCTTCCAGAATTAGTAAATCTTCAAAGGGGACGGCTTTGCTGCGTCAAAAAGATAAGAAATTTCGAAATTAGCTCTAACTTTTGCGTGTAAATCTCTCACTCTTCCTCTCTCGCCCCCTCTCCCTCTCCCAAAAAAGAACAAAAAAAAACAAAAAAAAAAAAAAAAAAAACAACATTAGACCTGGGTGTTTCAATCCCAGGATAATACAGTGCATCAAGCCCTGCCAACTGTGTCTGGGTGTAGAGGAACAGATGCGATTATTGCTCTGGGATAATGAGCACATATTGATGGACGAGGTGTCACACAGGAAGTCTCTCCAACTAACTTATCAGCAGATGGAAGTGAGAAGTTATTTAACAGGTTCAAGAAAATAATGAGGAACAACGAAAAAAAAATGAAAACAAACACTGGTAACAGTAACAATTTGTGAGAAAAATGTGGGTCAGAATTGTTGGTCTTCTTTGATCATCCCTCAAGGCTTCGGTGAACTCATACGAGGAAATCCACCAATTGACTGGTTGACCTACCAGCCACTTTATTAATCAATATCAACCAATCAGATCTTGCTTAAGACAGAGCCCTCCCCAATGGAATTCCAGTGAACCAATCAATCAACAGAGAATGTATCTGGGAGGGAGTGGGGGGTTTTGGGAGACCAACCGCAACTGAACAGGGGTTCTTTAAGCTATTAACCACTAAGTCTCAAAAGAGACAAAAGGACAGGGGAAAAAAAAAAAAAAGAACGAAAAAAAAAAAAAACAATACTCCTAAGGGAGAGTATCCCAAAGAAAAGCTCTAAACAACCCATGTACTGGGTAACAAACAAAAGCTTAAGGAGTAAGAGTATAACAACAAAACAAAAATTGGAGAACGTGAGAACTTTAAGAAGCCCTTGCACAGAGGACTGTCAAAAGAATCACTAGAGAGTAGTAGTAGAAATGAGCAAGGACAGTAGTGCTAACTTTGTAGCCCACAATCCAATAACCTCTAAGTTCAGTTCCGCAGTAACTCTTCACGTAAAACAAAGGACGCAGAAGAGGAACTGATCTAGTACTGAACAAACACTAAACCGCTTACCAAACAGACCAAGTTACCGGCTTTCGTGTAACGCAAGTGACACTGAAGCAAAGCTTACCGGCTTGCTAAGGGTTTAAATAGAGGACCAACAGGTGCAAATGGTTAAAGGGGATTTGCATGCCTATAATTCAATCAAGGACAAGAAGAAAACTAAATGGCCGTAATAACTGAAGAAAAGGTGCAGGAAAAACCAATGACCGTAATAACTGAAGAAAAGGCACAGGAAGGAAAAGAAATGGTGGTATCAGCCAAAACCATGACAGTATCAAGGAAAACACATGTGAGATAATATCAAGCAGCTTGTACCAACAATAAAAAAATTGTAATGGGCCCAATTTGTGAACCCTGAGCAGCAAATTTCGGTGATGAAACCTCTCTCTCTCTCTGGAGATGTGCAGTGTGAACCTGGGCTGCTGCTGGATGTTGGATGCGCAGCAGATTCTGACAATGCAGAACCGAGATCGGGGAGAGAGCAGAGAGCGTCTCCTGACCTCTGGGCTAGCTGTGTCCCCAGCCCCGCGCAAATAAAGCGATGGCACCTCTCAGTGCGTTCACAAGAATAAACCGACTTCATCTGACTTGATTCAGTCTTTCTTTTTTAATTTCTATTTTATTTGTTCCTTGATCCCTCGCGCAATGATGCAAAGTCGCCTTCCGCGTAAACACGCGCATGATAACATTTAATCCGCCCACGACCAGCAGCCTCTGTTTTCTTTGCGAGGAGACAGTTTAAGAAGAGGGAAGGCGAAGGAAACAAAAAAAAGATAACCACTTTAATCTTTTAAACTGTTTTTAAAAGATGTTTTTTATTTTGGAAAAATCACATCAGAGGGGCTCCTCCTACACCTCCACCCCATCCCCCCTCGCCCCCCCCCCCCCCCCCCCACTCTGTGTACCGCGCACCAGCAGCCCTAGCTCAGCTCACCGCTGATGCGCGTGGACACTTCGCACCTCCTCTACACGCTGCTCTTAAGCCGGATGCATTATTCATCGCCCCGGGAGGAAGGGGGGGCGGTGGGGCTGGGGGGGGGTGTGAAGGAGGTCAGCGCGCAGTCAGGTTTGGGCCCGTCGTCCCGCGCGACGGGTCCTCATCGAAAGCTGCGCTCCTGACGGGCTGTAATGGACTTCCTGCGTGATGGAGAGGGAGGCTTTGGGGAGGGGAGAGGGGAGGGGGGGAGGGGGAGAGGAGAGAAGGAGAGGAGCAAAAAGGGGGAGAGGAGAGGAGAGAAGAATGGAGGAGAATGGGAGAGCAGAGGAGAAGAGAGGAGAGGGAGAGAGGAGAGTAGAAAAGGAGAGGAGAAACCGGTCCCCCTGCTCCCCGCAGTACTCGCTGATGTTGTGTTTATTTTTTTATTTTTTTATTTCGGCTCTGGGACAGACGAGACTGGCTCTCTGCCCACAAAACTAACTGTAACTAAAAACCCCTGCCTCCATTGGACCGCCACCCCTGCCGCTGGACCGCCCCCGGTTCTGCTCCGGCCTCAGTCTTACCGCTGGAGGTTATGAAGCAGAAGCCATCACAATAATAACGTGCTCCCAAGTCTAGTCAGGTCCCCCCCTCTGCCCTCCCCACCCACCCCCCTATCTCTCTCTCGCTTTTTCCCCACTCTCTTTTTCCTCTCTCCCCTCCTTTATTTCTGTCCCATTCTTTCTGGTTTTATTTATTTCTGAGGATTTTTAATTTTTAATTTTTTTTTTAAACCAGGGGTTCTGTGCTTTTGTTTCTGTATACAAATGAGTCAATTATTTTTTTTACACAATTAGCGACTAATTACGTTGGGGCAGGTGTGTCTGTGTGTGCGCGTTAAATGGCTGCTCTTGACTGATTGCCGTAAGACTGCCGGAGTCGTCCTTGCCCCAGGCATGCGATTTATTTTTCTCTCCGTTCCCTCTTCTTTAATTAAGCCCGAGGATGGAGCGGAACATTTGAGTCGTCTGGCGCGGGACGGAGGAGAGGAACGGAGACGGAGGAGAGGAACGGAGAATGCGCTCTCCCTCAGAATGGAGGAGAGGAATGGAGAATGCGCTCTCCCTCAGAATGGAGGAGAGGAATGGAGAATGCACTCTGAAGATACTTTTTTTGGGCCGTCTGTGTGGTGTTCTGCAAGTCTGGGCAGCTCTGCTCCTCTGGCTGGTCCAGTCGAGTTTGAGTTTGAAATTCTGATGGAATCTTAAAACTACAACAAATAATCATTACTGGTATTCATAAATGTTAATGTTCATTAATTGTTTTCAGTTAGTCTCAGAAATTGTCAACAAGAAAACCCTTTGCTAACCAGGATACTTACTACAATATAAGTGTATTCATTATAAACAATGAGGTCTTAAATACTTGGATATAATCTTATAGCAGATAGATGTTTGGAAATGACTACAAAGATGGAAAAATGTCAGTTGTGCTCCAATTCGGGAAAATAATTGAGCCATTCAAAGTCAATATGATCGACTGGCCAAAGAAATACCACTAGGATCGCATGCCACCTTGTATGATGGCTCTCATTGGAGAGCAGAGAAATTGACTATGCTTCAGCCATCCATAAATTGCCAGGGATAGATGTATGTGTGTGTGTAAGGGGGGGAGGGGGGGGGGGTGGAGAGAGAGGTGCCAGACAATAGCCGAAAATGAGAAGTGGAGAGTTTTGACGGATGATGGGCAGGCCCCCCCAGGCCCCCCCCCTCCCCCCTCCCCCCCCGGCCGTGGGGGATCCGGAACGCTGCAGAATTCCGGGTTGCGCTCCCGACGCCTCCGGCGTTCATTTGGAGCGCTCTCTCTCTCCTGTGCTCCTTCGATCGCCCCGCTAATGGGTCTTTATGAGTGCGCCGGGGGGGGGGGGGGGTGGGGGGGCGGCCGTGTGCGACTTCCTGTGCGCCCATATTCCCCCTTCAATTAGACGGGGGGGAGGGGGCTCCACGGCTGTCGCAGCTGATGCGCGAAAGATGGTTTTTTAACATTTATTTTATTTATTTAAAATAGCACGATAGCCGCAGGGCACGGAGATGAGGGCTCATTAATGATAATGGCGGTGATAACGAGAGACCCCCCCTCACGCCAACTCGTCCGTCCCGACCCGATTAACATCAAAAATAATAACAAGAGCTGGAATAACTCAGTGGGGGGGGGGGGGTGAGGGCCTCCATTAAAGTACTCTTGGACTAGGCTATTATTATTGAACCAATTAATAGCGCACCGTGCGCTTTGAGTTGCCTTCGGTTTAGCGTATCGTACCCAGTGGACCGTTTCGTCGCGCTCACTCCTGGCCGTTTGTAAATGATTCGGAAAAATACCGTCTTGGACACGTAAGTGACTGCGGGCTGGACGGCCGTTCCCGTGAATTGAGCTGCCCTGTGATGTTACCTATCCAGCGTTCAATAACACTGCCAAGCCAAGCCAGACGAACAGGAGTTCAGCCACAGTCACGTGCAGTTTATCTATATAAAGCGCAGACTGTCAGCTTTAATTTGAGGGTATTTACATCAGGTGATCCGAGTAGGAATTACAGCCCTTTTAATACATATTCCCCCCAGTTTAGGGGACCATTTTTATATTCACATGCCGGTCCCTGTGATTTAAAATCTTGCATGTAACTGGAAGCAATATAAAATGTAACCTAGCAATAATAATTCTTTTCAGGTATTGAATGATCAGGTGGAACTTTTTTTCAAAAGAGATTTACCAAACGGTACTATACTGGTTGTCTGTGACAGTCACCCTTTTTATATAACATTTAATAACGTCTGATAACCACATTCTAAGAATGATTTCTTTCATTCATAGTTAATTCTGGTTCTGTCCAGTTCCATCTCTCTTTTAAAATGGCTGCTTTATGTTAACACAGCACATGATATAGGTGTAAATTTAGCCTGTCATTTATAAGGCATGTGCATTGAGTGCTTTGAGATGTACAGTAAAGAAGAAAAAGTATGTTTCGATGAAGACTCTTTTATATGCGGAAATACAATTTACAGACATTCAGACGCAGGCGTCAGCTATATAATGAAATATTAAAGAGGTCCTTGTGGATCATGTTGTCAAGCAGTAGGCAGTCCATAGCGGTCCTCTTATAAAACGTTCCTTTATGGTTCACCTGAAATTAAAATATTGGAAGAGCTGGTTCCACAAGGAACTGAAGCAGTCAAACTGCAGCATTTTTCCTCACATAACCATTCACTTCATATTCCAGGCAGCATATTCTTGGGGGGGTATGAGTTCTTCTGTGCCTTTTATATCGCATACAAAATTGAACAATTCCCAGTCAGTCTCGGATAAAAATGTCTAAAAGATATCAGCTGGGGATGTATCACCAAATAGGTTTGGATTTTGCTGCTCAGGTGTCCCCGCCTCCCTGTATGTCTCCCTAAAAGATTTCCTACAGAAAAATCCCTGGAAGCAATCCAGGAGATATTTTAAACTGCATATACACGGCATAGTACAGCTAAGCATTAGTAATTGTAATAATAGTGCTAACGTACTGACCGCTTACAGAGGGAGGTCAGAAAGGGTACAGAACAAACACACAGGAAGTCAGGTTTATGTGAAACTCCGTGATTCACTGTAGACTCCCGCTGTTTTTTTTTTTCAAACTGGAGATGCAAATCCTCTCTTTCCCCTCTCACTGACCCCCCCCACCGTGACAAATCACCCTATCTTGTGAGATCCCCACAAACCAAACAAAGAAACAAAAGCAAAAGCGAGAATTGTGTGTACATAGGTACCAAGATACTGCTACCATCACCCCCCCCCGACACCCCCACCCACACCCCCACAGCCACCACCAAATGTCTCCCTCTCCATCAGCCTCCACTGCCTGTCCCACCCAGCAGGTATTTCAGGGGGAAAGGTAGAGGTGCTTCACAGTTCCTGTCAGGGAGGCTTCTCTCAATCCTCTCTGTGCCAGCGTCCCCAGCTCTTTGTATAATTGCCCTTTTACTCATTTCTACTGGACCAGTTTCTGCTCCTCTGTTCTCCAGCACTCTCATATAGTTGGCCCTTTTTTTTTTTGTACTCTTGTTGACAGTGAAATGCCCATATACCCCCCTCCACGCAATCTAATTACCCCCTAAGACTTCACTGGCCCTTATTTAAATGGCTTTCAGGCTAAGAATCGCCTGCCCCACCCCCCACCCCCCCTCCGCCCGCCGTTCAGCGTCCTCTGATTCCGTCCCCCACAGAGGACAGCAGGACTGGATGCTAAGCGTTATCGCTCCGCTTCATTCCGCTCGACACCAGCGGGGGGGGGGGGGGGGGGGGGCGGCCTAATCGCCCGTCGGCTCGCCGCGTCGCCCGCCATCGCCGTCTGGGGCTAGCAGATAGCCGCGCGCACGCACATCGCGCTCAAAGACCATGAGAGGACGCGACTCGCCTCGCCGTGGCCCGACGCCCGGGCGCGGAGTCAGCACCCGCCCCTCACTTCACAAGAGAGAGAGAGATGGAGAGAGAGAGAGAGAGATGGAGAGAGAGAGAGAGAAAGGGAGAGATTGAGAGAGAGCGAGAGAGAGAGAGAGAGAGAGATGGAGAGAGAGAGAGAGAGAGAGAGAGAGAGAGGGAGAGAGAGAGAGAGAGATGGAGAGACACAGAGAGAGAGATGGAGAGAGAGAGAGAAAGGGAGAGATTGAGAGAGAGAGAGAGAGAGAGAGAGATGGAGAGAGAGAGTGAGAGAGATGGAGAGAGAGAGAGAGAGAGAGTGAGAGAGAGAGGGAGAGAGAGATAGAGAGAGAGAGAGAGAGGGAGAGACAGAGAGAGAGAGAGAGAGAGAGAGGGAGAGAGAGATGGAGAGAGAGAGAGGGAGAGAGAGATGGAGAGACAGAGAGAGAGAGAGAGAGAGAGAGAGAGATGGAGATAGAATTGAAGGCAGGCTTTAAGCTGCGGGTTCCGGCCTTTAATTCGCCCCATGCCACGATCAAAGCCATTATCTGCCTTTTCAAAGACGGCCCTCTTAATTGAGTGGACTGTTGCTATCTTTGTTGGCTGGCAGAGTACGCCTTTTCCTGGGGAAGAGATAGCGGGTGTTTTCACAGGCAAAGGGGGTTTTGCTTTATATGGAAATGGGATGAATGCGGTGGGGGGTGTGTGGGGGGGGGGGTGAAAGGGAGACAAAAGTTGAGGGAGTTCAAGCTGAGCGTAAACTTCAAAGTGCACAGAAATGTCACATTGATTTCTCGTCAAACTCCCCAGTTTTACTTTTTTTTTCCTCCTCATCCCATTCCTCTTTTTATTCTTATCACTCTTTCATCCCCACGTCCCCAAGGAGCACGAGCATCCCTCGTTTTTTTTTTTTTTTTTTTCTTTCCGGAAGAGCCCGCGTCGTTCGTTAATGTGTTTGTTGTGCGTCTGTGACAGCTTTCTTTTTTTATGGGAACGGGCACCTTCGCTCCTTCGCTCGCCCATCCCGCTGTAAACGCTGTTGAGATGCGCGTTATGAGGCAGTTTGTCTAGGGTCACCTTCGAAAATCTGCAGAAGCTATGACATCACTGCGGAAGCTATGACGTCACTGCGGAAGCTATGACGTCACGGCGGAAGCTATGACGTCACTGCGGAAGCTATGACGTCACGGCGGAAGCTATGACGTCACTGCGGAAGCTATGACGTCACTGCGGAAGCTATGACGTCGCTGTGGAAGCTATGATGTCACTGCGGAAGCTATGACGTCACCCTTGGTCTCGTGGGAGCGATAGGTTCATGAGGATAGTGAGAAACTCAAGCAGCTCAAACTTTTTTTTTTTGTCATTTTTTTGTTGTTGTGTGCAAACAAAAGGACTTTAACTGCGGGGGATTCTTGGGTGAAATCGTCAATTTATCTCTGGTCGAAGAGGGATTGAAGCCACAATCACAGTGACTGCAAAGCTTAACTCCAAACTCCAAAGAGATAACAAGCTTCTCGCAGAACACATAGAGGACCAAAGCACTCCTCACTACTGCCTCCAGGTGATGATGTCACAGTGAGGACTGGACTCATTCCAGGTATATCTAATCTGTCCTCACTCTCCTTCAAGTGAGTTTGATGGAAAGCTGCGGTATGTATGGTATAAATGAAGGGGGGAGAATAATCGTTATTTGTTTTTTCCCAAGGGGAATACGAGAGCGGAGTGCAACTCCTGCATCTAGAAGTTCTGCGGGTGTGCATATTTCAACCAAAGCGCCTTTGGACAAAATGGAGTGAAACTGCACAGTCATACAGTAAATGTTCCAAAATTGGTTTGTTTGGAGGGTTGTTTTTTTTTTTTCAAGATAAACAGTCAAATTGGCAGAGGACACAATTCGGTCACAAACATAACATTTTATTTCTGACACTGAATTACCAACGGTAAAGAGTAAGACTTGCTGACGTTCAAAAATATTTTTTTTTTAAAATTTTTTGGGGGGGGCTGTGGGAGGGTCTGCAGGTGCTGAGACAGCAGATTGTATTCAGCCTATTAACATTCCAGGATGCAAGATGGTGGGCGCATATGCAAAGGACGAGCTAATGACATCATTAGTGAAGGACTGCCCAAGCCAGTTAGCGGACATGCACGATAATGATATAAAGATGTACTACTCAAACACAGCACAGCCTGATTGAATTTGTACAGCGTGAAACCAAACAAGCGATGATAAACAAAATCGAATGCTAACGACAAACACACTCCGTTTCCGACTACAGTGAACAAAGTAGGCGTGAAAAAACCCTAGAGCACATTTAGAGCTGAACCGGGCCGTGTACGGGATGGAAGCTGGTAATGGCTGACTTGTTAACAGGCAGTTCCCCGGACATACTACCACCTTTGTGAGGACCCCAGTGTGAGAGCGGGAGTGTTCGCCTCATTGCGAGGACCACGGTGGAAGTCGCACACGGCAGGTGCTGAAGCTGAGCCAGGAGGTGTCTGATCCATTAATCAGCTGGATCCATAAAAAGCGGCCCCCGCGTCCAGAGATCCTTCTCGAGTAATTCATCTCCTCGCAGTATTTCCATCTCCTCACGGTGACACCTGCAGTATTATTTAATCTTGATAATAGCACTGACGGGCGATAAAAACATCTCCCTCCCATTCCTCACTTTTCTTTACTGCGTGTTCCTGACACTCCGGCCCCCGCAGATCTTCAACCCAATTAAAAAAGACAATGTGGTTTTAATTTACGGTTAAATAAAGCCTGGAGCCCGGATCCCGTTGCTTCTCTTTACCCAGTCCTGCATGGGCAAAAAAAATCCCTCATGAGTGTCTTGGATTAGATCAACGTTTGTCCTCAACTTTGACACGCCAGCGTTTGTTATCTCCTTCACGAGGTTTTGCAAGTTCAGCCATTCACAAAATTAACTTGGCAGGCTGCGGCTAAGAGGGAGGAACAACACTTGCATTTTACTTGTAAGTCAAAATTGAAAAGTGCTGTTGATGGAACCCGGGCTTGTGTCCTGTCATCAAGAGGAAATTGCACATACTGAATATGATTTTTTTTTCCCCCTCTCAGTATCAAGTTCACCTGATTGTTATTATTTTGAGGATTTGCGGCCAGCGATCCCCAGCGGCATACTTTTTGAAGTCATTATATCGTGACACAGAAACAACATAAATAATTAATGCCTGAAACCCAGGTGAAATTCAAAATATTGTCTCACTCAAGTGCGTCTGTTTGCCTCCGAATCCATCTGTTCCCCCTCGTCACAGATGCTCTTTGTTTGCACTGGTTTACTCTGGCAGGGAAATATTTACTGCGGTTATCGAGACCATCCCCATATCTCAACAGAAGTGGGGGGATGGGATGGTGGGGGGGGGGGTGGGGTGGGGTGGGGGGGGGGTTGATGGGGAGGGGCGGGGTGGATGAGAGATTTATTGGCTGCATTTCTACAGCTATCGAGTTAAAAGCGAATAACTCACCGTTTGTACTGATTCCGCGCTGAACAGTGAAAACAGGAAAGGGCCGCACAAGGCCTTCAGAAGCGCATCATGTCTGAGAATCTGTGGCCGGGTAGCGACGTCATCAAAGATTCTTTCCCCTGGAGGAAGGAAAAGCAGTGGTCAGAGTTACACCGGTAAGAGAGCATGGAAATGTTATTTTAAGCTGAAATGTGAGAAGGAAAGAGCGGTGTACTCCCATAAATTCGACCTTTCGGCGGTGTCGTGTGTCGATATTAAAGCGTCTTGGCATCTTCAGTCTCTCTCTCTCTTCCCGCTCTTGCAGAGGCCTTCTGAAGATTCTCATCCTGACCGCTCACAGTGCAGCCAAACCATGAACGCCTCACACACACATACACACACTGGGGACATTTGTTATTTAAGTTTAACGTCATTTCATCTGTCTCCAGAGTTGAGTCTTTGAACGTTCTACCCCTTCCGTCCAATGTCAAGCTCAAGGGCTTTTTTCTTTTCTTTTTTTTTTTTGGTCTTGTTGTCGGGAATTTCATATCCAGGACGTGTTCTGTGAGGTTTTTTTCTTTTTCTTTCTTTTTTATTCTATTTTAACAACAATCCCTCACCTGAGCTTGTGATAGATTGCGGAGATTAATACACTGTAGCACATACAGCACAGACTTCAGAAGAATCAAACGGTGAGGGAATCTGGTTCCCTCGTGGGGCCACAGGGCAGTTTCTCGCAGATTACAATACCCACAGATGAACTCCTCAGAGACGTAGCCGAGGGGAAGTGCTGGAGATACGTGTAAAATATGTGGAAGTCGATCGTGGGGGAACTCAGAAGCCACAAAGAAACGGGAATACGCGCGAAAAAATGCCGGGAAAGCATTACTATCCGGAGCCATCCTCCTTCAACCAAATGGGAATGTGAGGGGAATCTTCCTGGAGATATATGGTGTTAGCTGAGTTGGCCCCATAAAATTATGGGATGCTGCAGCGTTAGAAAAAGCTTTCGTTCAGTTTAGCCAATGAATAATTGATCTCGTAAAAACCATTAATGTGATGAAAGTTATCATTCCGGTAAACGTATTGTCAATATGAAATTTGGTTCATGAACATCCCAGATAGCAAGCGACTCCGGGCCCAGATCTGTTTCTGGCCCAGAGTCAGAACAGCCGACACAGATCCCGCCTGGATTCGCTTGCTGTCGGGGATGTGACTAAACCTTAATATGTTGATGCAAGGAAAAAAGAGATGATTTATTTGTGTCTGATTTACCCATGTAAGACAGTAGGAATCTGCAAAATCCTCACCCACAAGAAAAATACACGTATCTTATTTTGCATGAGAAAGAAATTAGAGTTTCAATACAAAACTTTATTTGGTCTGAAAGAGGACTGACTTCTCCTGTACTTGTGCCCCTTGTAAATTCACTGATTCCCATGTACGCCTAGGTGCCCGGGTTAATGCAAAATGTTTTTTGTTTACCTCTATTTGAGCCAAAGCAGAACTTGCTGTGTTGTCCCCGTAAACGCTAAATGGATTTTTTTTTATTATTATGACAGTTAGTATGCGCAATAAAGAATTTCCTTCCATTTTATTTTGACAATTGCAAACATGCACCCCACTTTCTAGCAGTAATTATGCAGTGAATTCTGTGCATTGCTCCTCATTCATTTTATGAAGCGGTTTGGACTAAATTCGTTCGCCTCTTTTGCATTCAGCGAGAAGAAACCTCTGCCAGGACGTACTCGTGCTTTGAAATGCGGTGTTTGTTCACAGTTATATCAATTCAGCGCAGGTGCTGGATAGATTGAACGGATGAGCTCGTGAATGGCACAGGTGAGCAGTTTAACACATCCGTTTAACGGAAACACTAGCTTCCCAACCTTTTCCCGGAACGTTCCCCGAGCCGACGCCGGAGACTGAGCGGAGCATCAGCGTGAAAGCAGCTGTTTTTACCAAAATGCAACCCTGCCTGGAGCTGATGGATAAGCCCCCCGTCGCTGTAAATGATCCCTTCATTAAGCGAGGCTCCCCAAAAGAGTTCATTTAGTGCCCCCCGTCACCCCCTCAAGCACTCCAGGCCAATTCCGGTGGCCACTCATGAAACATGTCACCAAAATGGCCACTCTATTAAGTTTTAGGGCAGAGAATCCTCTGGGGGGAAATAGGCCCATAGTTACAGATTTGATGTGTTGTCATCGCCACAATAGCACGTTTAGAAACATTTCTCATTTAAAGCCATTAATTTTATTTAACAGGCACCGGGTATGGATTTTGTTGGTGGTTAACCTCTTAGCGCAAAGTGGTCCGCACGCCGGTGTGCCGAGATTACTAAACTCAGACATTCGGTGCCACTGCGACCAAAGTGTGAGTTAAAAACAGAAACGCGTTGTTTCCGTTTCATTAGTAGACTATACACGACAACTATGCCGAATAAGGAGTTTCGCAGTGCCACTATATTCGCTCTGGTCGTTCATTAACAAGCACCCCCTCCCTGCAGTCTCATCTAAAAATCACCCCCCACCCTTGACATAATGGACAATATTGTCTATCTTGGCGTTCATAAAAATATTATTTCACCACTAAAAAATCGTATTCCGTCATAGCAACAAGATAAACCCGACAATAGCCGTAAGATATGCCAATGCAGCAGTGAAAACGCTGCCCACTGAATAACGAAATAAACAAGAAAACGTTTTTTTTAAATGATACCATGTCATTCTACAGTCAATATCTGGGACTAAATATTGAATAAATATACAACCTTACCATTGGTTTTACGCATAGAGATGTCTCTTTTGAGACTGAGTGGTCATATATTGTCTTGGACAATCCGTTTGGGAAATATATGCGCATGTGTGATGCCTGGGTACGTTCCAAAATAGCTGTGCTTAATACCACGCCTGTTGTTTACGGCGTCGTCGCCCTTTTTAGTATAATCTGGCTTGATTGACAATTCATTTATTCAGTTGGTGAGTGTATAAGCTTTCTAACGATGTATAACATGTCTAATTTTGCTTTTGGAATAGCGTTTTATAGGTCAGTGTAACCGGAAATTTTCTTGTCATCGCATTCAATTACGCATTCACGTGCAGTAAAGCAAAGACGCTGCTAACGAAACGTTGTCAACGATTTTTCGAAATTTCTTGGAAAATACTATTATTATTGAGGACTTCTGAGCATAGCTAAGCCAT
This sequence comes from Anguilla anguilla, assembly GCF_013347855.1. Lineage (NCBI taxonomy): Eukaryota > Metazoa > Chordata > Actinopteri > Anguilliformes > Anguillidae > Anguilla > Anguilla anguilla. Next base: position 46,148,975 of record NC_049210.1, read on the forward strand.
ATGTTTGCTGATAGACCTAGCTGACATAGTTTTCTGGTGTAAGACAGGAGCGGATAGGATTGATTTCCTGTCTCTGTCTCCATCTACTGAAAACAGATTAAGATTTCATAATTTCTATGTAAGTATTACTGCTCAAAATACTTCAGTTATATACGTTATTTTTTAAATTGAATGTCTTTAAATTGGTTAGTGGTATTATATAATGTGGATATTTCACACTGTAATGTAAGCGTTAGTTAGTAGTTGTAATAGTTTTTATGAAGCATGCAACAGTGATGACGTGAGAGTTGGAGCATTGCCAAAACGTGGTGGACGGTTGAAAATTGTTTTCATGTTGTCTCATCCCCATACAAGAAAAAATACGAGAGTGCAAAGTATATAAATACATACAAGAGTTAATTACACATTTAGGTACTGTACGGCATTGTGTGACAATATTTGTGCATTATTTTAACCTGCGATAGGATTGTTCCATCTTAAAACTTCATAAGGGGCTCATTTATATGCTTTATAATGGACAAAAAGCATTTTATTTAATTTTGGAGAGATTTTGGATATGTTTCTGGACCCCTAGATATTTTATACCACTGTACTGACTGAAAGCTTGTAATTCCGACTTGAAAATGATACAACAGTGATTTTCTTGAGTTAAAACATTTGATTTGTAGTGAAATACGTGAATATGTTGTGATTCACAGCAATGCATAATTTTGGATAGATTTGGAGACGCTGGGTACACTGCTTATTTTTTGCTTCATACATCTATAGTAGTTCTATAACAAGTCATATTAGCCTTTCACAGACCAATATGGGAGTATAGCTAGCCTTAATTAGCATGCCAGCAGGTCCTCTGCTTATGTAACGCCATCCCATGATGGGATCGGACTCCAAGCTAAGGAAGGCACTTACAGGCACGAAAAAAGTCTGCTAACGTTCCTCTAACTATCACATGCATTATGCAAGGCGTCTCAGGAATTTCAATAACCTCAGCCGCACATGGGTGCAAATCCCCCCCCCGGGGCGAAAACCGCAATGTATTACATCTAATACAGCTAAAACATAAATTATTTAGGTTATACTCTGAATTTTTATTTTGGAACATTATGGCTTAATCAAGCCGTGATCTCATTTTCATCGTCTGTTGGGCAAAAGACGCCCGAAATGTATGGAAACAAGCCGACACACAACCAGCTTGAGCGCAAAACAACAATTACAGCAATTTTAAGACGCCCGTATGATATCTCATACAGTCTGGGGTTAAGAAAAAAAAACCTGTAACATATCCGGGTGCACAAGACCTGGACTGCATACCCTTGAGCTAGTTTCCCTCCAATTCTTTGGAAAAGCAGCATCTACATTACATCAAGTAACTCCTTTTAACAGCCAGCAAGTGTCATAATCTTTCCTCAGAGATTTGAGCTGTGTAACTGTGCACATTATAACATTGGCACAATATCTAAGGCTTCAGCAATAGAATCTTGCCGTATATATATTTTCAAAAAGCGTTTGTATTTTTTGGCATTTGTACCGTTTTGTTTTTGCCGCATTAATTATGCAGGTCGCCCGCCTGCGTTAGGAATGAGGAAATGCGCTTCTCTTCGCAGATCAGTTAGACGGAGTAATTATTCTTTAATATACAAAAAAAGAAACAACAATAACAACAAAAAAACAAGAAAACAACTTGAAACGAAAGGATGAGTTAGTGAGTGGAGAGAGACATTAAGCACCTGGAGGTGGCAGCCGGCCCCCTCGGAGCTGGGAGGCTCACAGCGGGTTTCCCGCCATTTTCCTCTTCCCCCTGCGACGAGCAGCCGACAGCTGGGAGTGCGGTAAGCGACTAAAGAACGCTAAAGCTACGCGCTGTGGCTAATTATCGGGAGTCGCGCTGAACCGCCTAACTCGTATCCAAACAAAAGGCGAATCACCGCGAGCGTGTGTCACGTTCGGGAGTTTTGAAGAGACGCGACGGTTCCCTTTTGATGAGCTGATTTGGCCGGATCTCAGAGACCAAAAAAAAAAAAGAAAAGAAAAAATTAGTTAATATCGCTCATAATGATATGATAAGCTTGTTGCTTTAGCTGGAGGGGACTTATCATATGATTAATCAGACGGAATGAGAAACCATTCAGAACTGGGGACGCAGCGTGTGCAGCAGGTGGCAAACAACTGGGCCTCCACTTGGTAAAGAGGCAAAAATCCGGAAGCATCCATTATTTATCCGTGCCTAATCAATCCCTCATTTTGATCAATTGCGGTACGCGCGGGACTCGTGAAATGAAGTCAAGAAAGACAGACTGGCGTATCAATTACGTTCCTTTCACAGTTCGGCATTAGCTCAGCATCTGCGCCAAACGGAGGGAAGAAATCTTCCTTTCTTTGTTTGCCCGCCTGGACGGGTTTGATGAGAGCGCTCGTGTCCTCCAGGGCTGAAGCGGCACGTGTCCCGATGAGACCGATGCTCCCGAAAAGACATTTTCGTTGAACTTTGCTCAAACTTTGTGCTCGAACGGGCCCCCCCGTAAGCTCCTCTCTCCTCTGTGTGTTTTGTCTTCTCTCTCTCTCTCTCTCTCTCTCTCTCGATCTCGCTCAACCGTCAGTCCCGAGAAGAAAAAAAAAAAAAAAGAAGCCTCTTGTTTTGCCAGACAATGAAATCGCTTGAGGGAAATCGATGGCAGATTAAATTATTCTGATGCACACAGATGTTTGTGCGACTGAAGCTGAGAGGCAATCAGACCGACCGGGAGCGAAGAAAGAGGAAAGCGCACGGCCTTGTGTTCTGCCGCCATTTTCATCAGCGTAATGAGAACGGTGGAGCTGGCGCCCTGCGCTGAAACAGGATCGTGGTTTCACAGCCCAGACATCAATATCTGACATTCTCCCAGGTTCAGCGAGACATCAATATCTGACATTTGGTGGCTGTGTCACGTGTCCATATTAGCCGCTGTCAAACAAAATAAATAAAATAAAATGAAGAACTGAAAAACGCAGAAATCTCAGAGCTTGAATGCAACGATGCCACGAAATATCTCAATCTGGAAAGACGTCAAACGTTGACATTTAGGCAATGACACCAGGCTGGCTTCAGAGGTCGAGAAAGATAAGTGGAGCTGAGCCCAAACACTCGTTACCCCACCGTGGCCGGCGATGGCGTTCGGAATCTATTTATAGATTAACATCTTGACAGATGCAGCTTGTTTCAGAACGCATCGCAATCCAAATGCCGTGCCAGTCTTACCTTGGAGTGAATCATCTAATCAAGGGCTGTTTGCTATAATATGGTGGGATAGGCTCCAGCATCCCCCCCCCCGCGACCCTGACCAGGATAAGCGGGTATAGATAATGGATGGATGGATAGGGGTTTCCTATACTTTCTCACAATCTCATTGCAGTTTTTTGGAAGAGTGGCAAGTTTTGGAACCAACAACAAAAAGTGTATTTCTTTACCAGAGGGTGGTTAGTTTATGTTGTGTTGTCTGTGGTATGCATGCTCAATCTGATTGGCTGTTGTGTTTTGAAACTGTGTTTGTTCTTGTCTCTGAAACCACAGCATCACAAATCCTTTCAGATCGAGGCTGTGATTGGCCTTCCAAGCCAGTGGAGGCGGGCGACGTACCAGAGTGCTTCCTATTGGCTGTGATGCTGTTCGATGAACCTCACTTTCTCGGGTGAAGAGCTCAGCTGGAGGGTTAAAGCATGCGATGCCTTTCACGCCCAAGTGCCTCAGACAACAACAAGGCCCCCGTCAGACAAGAATGATTTATAATGATTTAATAAAATCGCACTAGTTTTTTTTTTTATTGCGTTCATTTATTTTTAAAATAATCTTCCTCCGGATTCGTTCTGGGGCCGATTTTCGAGTCGTCGGTTCTGCCCACTCGATTTACGGTCGTCTTGGTGCACGACCACACGCACACAGAGCTGTGAAGCCGAAGCCAGAACCGTCCGCTGATCTCCTCGCCGCCAAGCCAGCGATTACTCTCCACGTTACGGGCCACACGCGACAGCTACGCCCAATCGGAGGAGTCGCAAATCTCGCCCTGGTGACGGATGGCAGCCCATGAGCCCCTGTCATGTTGTGGGGGAGGAACCTGCACATCCGGAAGCTCGGGAACCCTGTCCGATTTTAAATCCACCTCATGGTCCTTTTCAACCTGCGATTAGCAAAATGCTGTTTGAACTGAACTCTCAAGTGCAATAAGGTTGCAAAACCAACGGAACTGGAAAGATCATGAGGGCCTGTACTGATTTTCTGGATCCAAGGAGCATTCTCTAAAAAACAAAACAAAATTAGCAATTTTCGTTAAAATTACTGTACACCATGCTCCAATGCATCAGCACAAAAGCAATTTAAAGTTCTCCAGATGCTGACAATAAGCATTTGGAAAACGAACTCCGAGGAGTTCAGTCGGGGGTACTGTTAAAATTAATTCAATGGCTCTTACAAGGCTAATTAATAAATTCCAAGTATGTCCAACAAATTAATTTCCCTGCATTTTTCATTTTCTCATGGAGTGTTCTCGGATGACTTGTAAGTACCACAGCTGCCTACAGTGTTGGTGCAGATTAATATGTGGTCTCTCTTTCAGAGACAGGACGCCGTTTCTGTCGTTACCAACCGTTCCTTCTCTTAACGCAGGAGGGAACATAAAGAAACGGAGCGTACTGAAGGCCGTGCAGCCTAACGTTATCGTAATTATCAGACAGGCCATCCACAGTCTCAGCCCCCGTCTCACCCCCCCCATCTCCCTCTCCTGCTGTCACTCACAGCATGATAAATTACTCCACGCTTCTTGAATTCCCCCCACCCCCCCCCCCCCAGTCAGCCAGCGCTGCCCTGTACATAATTGAGAAAGCTTGAGAAAATGTAATTTCTCACTCCAATGTCCCCTCCATCCGTGATTTTTTTTATTATTTTTTTTTTTGCTTTCACCTTTTTTTTTTTTTTACGAGTAATTCCTATTAAACGCGGGTGCGAATTTGCATATGCTCACCTTCAGGAGGCGGCGGGAAGGTGGTCCTTGTCCCGGAGTGCTTCGCCCGTACCTCCCGGCCTGGCTCCAGCTCAGCTCCGCTCCGCTCAGACAGTTTAATTGCCACACATCATGGGGGTAATGATTTTATGAAGCGTTTACTGCCACATCTTTGTCCCGGCTCTCTTAGCAACTGCCACCCACCCCCCCCCCCCTCCATCCTCCACACCCCCCGCCACCCCCCACCCCAGATGATGAATTAGTTGGAGACGTGGGGAAGACATCGTTACTTTAACAAGCGCAGTAAAACACTCCCCTTTTCTCTCTCCTTTCCCCCTCTTTTTTTGGTAAAAGCATTTCCATCCATCATACACAGTGTGCGATTTTAACAAAGATCTTACACCACAGCGATCTGCTCATTATTGAGGTTAATTGGAACATTAGTGCAGAGAATTACTGCTCGCTATTTTAGAAAAGTTTTTCTTTTTTTTTTTTTTGGCTGGTGACAAAAGGGGTGGCAATCTCTGGCACAGACACGCACACACTCACGCGCACACACAAACGCGCACACACAAACGCGCACGCAGGCACAAAATTAATGTGTCTGACATGACTGTCACTGGTCTGACAAGGTGTTCATTAGAATGCACAATCACATCATGATAACAACAGTCCGCTCAATCATCTTTATGAAATGAATATTTAACCATTCTCCGGGACTCCTGACTTGTAGGCGTGCCTTTTGTGCGATGTCTGGAACATTCCAGAATTGTGGCTATTATTCAATCAACATTTATCCTTCATTTGACTTAAAAACGAGATCATTATACATCATGCGTTCTGAAAAAAATACTTCCGCAAAGAATGCACTTGTGTTTCCTTGCTCAAGAATTCTTTGGGAGCCTCCTAGCTCCTTGAAGGAGTATTTAACGGGTTGTAATGTCCTCAAAGATGGCGCACCTCGATCGATTTCCGGGTCAGTCAAGGACACAAAGGAGACAAAGGACGAATAAAATATATGATTGGAATGCACCCACGTTGACAACGTGTGATTCCAGATGTGCTTTTTGACCCGTTTGGCCTTCCATACTAGGAAAGGAGGCAAGGAAAGGAAGCAAGGAGGTAAAAAAACGGTTGGAATGCACCCCTGGTTATATTTAGATTAGTGATGAATATTTTTCTGTGTGAGATTCTGGAGCTTCTCTACAAGCCTCTGTTTTTTTTAAATGTATACAGTGGGTAGATCATTTTTTAAACTGCAAATAAGGTGTCATTAGGAATTTCAACATTTAGAAATTTACTTTAGGGAAAAACAAATGGAAATAACTAATTGCAGTCCTGAAGGCATTAATTATAACACTATGCTGAATTTATTTATACTGTGTGACTGTCGTGTTTAAGATCGCATGTCTGTGGGTTTTCCTTCTCTGTTTAAATGAGTCCTTGGGTGTAGGATTCAGCCAGATGTTGCAGAACCAGCACGTGCTGGATCCAGCTTAGCTTCTGGTTGCCATGGCCCCCGACTGGTCACGTTTGAAGTTGTATTAGGGGGTCAGTATGACCAGGACACTGTCCTGTGAGCCAAAAATAAAAAATAATAAAAAAAAGACAGAATATATTAGAAAGCCAATGGGGTACTGAGGACTGGAGCCAGCGACACAGCAGGTTTGGCGAATAGCTGTTTGAAGCTCACAGACAAGTATTTTTTTTTTTTGGGTTGTTCTCATCTTCCAGTCAGTTCTTTATAACTACACAGCTGATGAAGAGCCTAATATGTTTCACTGGATAGTACAGGGCAGGCCCCATTTTTATCCCATACCTTCTCCCGTAGTGTGGTATACTTTGGTAAAGTGCATAATGTCAGTAGCATCTTCAGAATACGCTGCTATCAGTGGTTATAGTTGACTATAGCCTGTCTGTGGAGACAGTGTGGTGAATTTTTTTTGCCTGGCAGGTCACTCTGCTGTGCATGGCAGGTCACTGTGATTAAGTGATTGCATGACGAAGTGCTGACACCTGTTGATCGTTGCAGTTCCTGTCTGGGGAACGTTTAAAAAGCAGGGCTGGGAAGTTGCAGGGGTGGTGGCAGCAGCTTCACGCTACTTTACAATAGGTGTGTTTGATCAGCATTCCCCAGCATTCATTTGAAAGGACGCTGCCACAGATGGGTGAGTGGGACTGGTTAATGTGCCGGTGCAGTCCACTCACCAGTGGGGTTGGTACGTGGCTGGCAAGAGCATACGCTGAATTAAGACATTAACCAGTATGTGCGATTAATGTCAAAACGCTGATGGGGGGACGATGTGCGGATGACTTTTACAAATGCTACTCCACCGATTCCCGTGTTTAATTAAGCAAACGCTTTCCAGCCGCTGGTTTACAGCATCGCCAAGCTTGGTTCCACCGCTAACGTCCCCGCCAGCGGCCGTCCTCTCAAGTCTTCCCCCGAACCTCCCATTAAGCATTTAAACTCGGTCCGGGGGGGACGTTTCGTAGAACACGCGCGCCTCCGTTACACCGAGCCGCTCTGCCGAACTGCCAGTCGAAAGCGACCGCATCTTCCCTCCTCTTCCTCCCGTGTCGATGTACATTACTGCCCGTTTGCATGCCTCCCTCGCGACGAGTCGAGCCCCATCTCCGCGCACGGGGGAAATTGCCGTTGTGATCGCGGTGCGATTGGGGGCTGTCGCCGTGGTAATGCAGAGCAGTGGCGTGTGAAGTCGTTTTCGCTCTCTCGCGCTGCGCCGGGCGGCGCTCTCTCTCCTCCTCGGCGCGCCCCTCCCCCTTTCTTGCTCGGGAACGGGACAGTCAGAACGCATTAATATTAGGGCCTGCTTCCCCCCCACGGCAGGCCGGGTAAACAGGGGCACTCTAAACGCACCGAGGTGTCTCCGTAATGCGAATGATGCGGCATAATCATAAGCAAGAAACGGACAGAACCGACGGCGTGTTTTCTGCTTGTGGCGAAATGTTATTTTCCCACAATATACCTGGGAGAACACCTCTGAGAATCAGCAATAATATCAGAATAATATTTTAATCAGAGGCTTTAAAGCTTGGATCTGGGGAGCAGGATTATTTGGAAGACTGCGTCTACATCCTGAACCGCACGTTTCCTTCTCTGTTTATGCATTCCGTACACCAGATCTCTGCGTTCCCACAGCTCACGAGCTTCAGTTGGATATTAATTTATTTATTCATTCGGTTATTCACAAGACCTTGGCTTGTATTCAGTCAAAATGCGCCCCTTAAACACAAAGTGTTTTTTTTTTTTTTCCACATACAAAATTGAATTCAGCAGCAACCAAAAAATTAACCCTACAAACGGAGTTTGTGTGAAACTGCAAACTGCAGCTCACGAAGGCCTCTCATGCGGGCGGTGGCTATATTTAACTCCGCGTCACACCGCAACTACACGACGGAGCTAAGAATGGACACGAAGAGGTCTCCCTCAGTCACAACAACTCCAGGTGACCTTTCCCCGTTCTGGGATAAAGCGTAACGTTTCCGCCCCCGCCGCGGAAAAGGCCCTCGCTTGGCCGAGTCGCCGGACCCCATCGCTTTAATCGCAGCTGCGAGCGTCAGGTACGGCCGGCTACGGTTACGCCACGCTCGAGACTACTCAGCCACCGCTTTTCAAACTAAAGTGGGTGTGACTCACCCTCTGCCTCCCGACGGATTTCTGAATTAAACTCGTGTGGGAGGAATACAGCGCTGGCTGCGCGGACGAGGGCCAGGCCGAATTAGACAAGGGGCCTCGGAGAGAGAAATCTGAGAACTTACCTGATCAATCTTAATCATATAAACCAGTGTTACTGTACAGGGAAACGACGTTAGCCTTGTGCAGACAGCCGAATTCAAAAAAGACACAGGAAGACTGTTACGGGGATAACTGGCCCATTTGAACTTTGACCCCTTCTATTAACACCATAGACATGCATATTTAACCAGACAGGGAATACACACCCTCAGCTAACCTAAGCACTGCTGCTCATGTTCTCTGGAAAACATTATTATAAAAGTGAACGGGGAATATCAGAGGCCCCCTCCTACCCTCTCCAGTTCCTATGGACGTCCATCAGATACTCTAACCGGGCTGTATACACTGTCCGTTTGGAAACCACAAACTGTCAAATGATTTGAAAAGCAGACAGTCGGACCCACCAAACCAGCTTTCAGCGTCTTGAAGCTTGTCTGGATCCCAGAATCAGTCAACCTGAATGTTCTCTGGACCGCAGCATTAGCCAGCGGTAATGCATAATGGCCCCCTGAAAGTTTTGATTGGCGGCTTAATGTTTTCCTTCTCAAAGCCGGCATCAAACGGGTTCTTTTGTATGTGTCTGATCTCCATCGACGGATCCTTTAAATTTCCACCTATAAATTCTAGCCTTTTTCATGACACTTGGCTAAATTGTCTCAGACAAACATCTACCTTTTATATGACAATATCATGTTATGGAATATCATTCATGCACAGGCAAATAAAATAGCCTTTGTTACCTTAGACTGTAATATGTGTGGGTCATGTATCAGATTTAAAATCATGGGACCTGCTGTCATTAATGATGTTTTTATTTTTCTCTCATTCATTCTAAATTTGGCTGCAGTTTTTAGTTGACACCCCTGACTATGATTAATGGTACAGGGAGAGAATAGGGTTGTTCAGGTTTGAATTTATTTAAAGAAACGTGGACACTTTCCAACATCAACTACGCATTTATTCTCAGTATCTTTATCATGGGGCATCCGACTGCATCCCTCTGCAACTTCTAAAATAAAAAAAGATTATTTTAAAAAGTTTATGCTTTTTTAATTGGTGTTTATTGTCCTCTTACATTGAATTGTAAATATTTTATTGTAGTAAAAATTCCTATCCTTGCTTCATTTTTATTTTAGATGAACCAAAAGTGAAATAGTGTTGCCTCTCATTAGATGCCATTGCATCTAATTAAGACATAATACTGTATCTTTATCTATCTATATGTGTGTAAGTGTGTGTGTGTGTGTGTGTGTGTGTGTGTGTGTGTGTGTATACACGGTGTGTATGTGTGTGTGTGTGCCTGTAGGTGTACGCAGTGTGTGTGGAATGTGTGTGTGCGTGTAGGTATACGTGTGTGTGTACGCAGTGTGTGCTATGTGTGTGTGTGTGTATGTGTGTGTACCACACTGAAGCTGTAGTAATTCCAAGCTGAAACGCTGCAAAGTGACAGGTGATATGTGATTGCTTAATATTTTTCACTCCCCCTCCCTGCATAATGACTTATGTGTCCTCAAATCCCATTCCTGAGACTTGAAAGCTGAATAAAAATGGATCAGTGAACAGACGGGGGAAAAACAAATAGAAGCTGCTGATGCTTGACACTGATGGCATATCTGGTCAGGCATGTGACAGTGGAGGATGCATTTGCAGTTTTAACTTTAAGTGCAGTTCATCTAAATGCAGTCATCACTGGTCCACAAACAGCGGTCACACTAATCTAGACATAAATCTACATTTCAGTTTTAATCCACACGACTGCATGCAGACAGGCAAGGGTGCCCACAAACACCTACACGTATACTGTGCATCTCCGCAGTATAGGCAAAAGCTTATCCACGTGTTTATCTGCTTCATACACACAACACACTAGTCTGGGAATGTTGTTTGCCCGGTCTGGCACAGTTGCTCCGATGTTTCTCCCATATTATAAGTCACTCTGGATAAAAAAACCAAGAAATTAACCGATTGCTATAGCGATGATTCTGAATCTGAGCATGAGCAGCAGCTAACGTTTCTTCCGGCAGTTCCGATGGACTCCGATTGACAACCTGTCACAATTTGTTTCTCCAATTCCTGGCTGCTTTCACCATCCATCCTTCCATTTTAAATGAGTGAACACTCTTCAAAGGAAGAAAAAAAGAAGACTGGTCACAAGAAATATTTTTTTTGTGCATTAAGAAATATATTTTTTAGTTCCTGGTCTATTGAGTCTTTTAAAGCCTCAACAGTTTTCAGATGCCCTTTTTAGGGACCCATCGCTTTAACAGTGTGAAGAGGAGTTCATTCCATTAAAAACATTTATGTCTGTGGAATTACTGAGCATTTGTTAGTATTACTCAGCAACACATTGGTCGTGATTCAATCAACATTTGTCCTCATTTTAAAAAAGATTTCACTGCTAGCATATTTTTTCATTAATTTTGGTATGTGAACCCAAAGTAGAGCCAAAGATGTAATGGTCTGTTGGAAGCATTCATACCATTAAAGAGAAAGATGAAATACCACAATTTATGAAAAAGGGTATGATTTTGGAAGAAATACTTGCACACCAAGTATTTCGGGTGACTTGTTAATAGTCACGCGTCCTAAAAAATCCCTCCGTGAGTTATGCTGACTGCGTTGCCTGACGACAGCAGGATGTTGGCTTTGTTGAATGATGCGTGTCTTTCTAACCATTTCCCCTCAGTCTTGGAGGAATTAAACCCTGAATCAGATTAAGACACGACTCTGAGAAACATGCCATCGCCCAGGACACACGCTGTAATTCATACAGCACGTCTCCTACGTTAGACCTTCCACCACGAAAACTGCAGAGGGTAAATAGGGCTTAAAATCAGGATTGTGGCCGCAGTGGGGACAGGAAGTGACCTCGCGGTGGGAAGGTGGGCTGGCTCGCGCTCCGGGCGCAGTGACAGCCAGGACTGGCGGTTACGAAGCCAGCTGGCTCGCGGCCTCCAGGACCGCTTTGCTACCCTCGACGGGGAAGCGTAACGCGGGGAGCGCAAAGGGAACAGCGTGTGGATGCTGGGTGATTGCTGGTGTCACGCTTCTGAAATTTCAAGCCTTTCGAGAACTTCGAGACAGCGGCAACGTGACAGTCCTCCATGCTTATCTGCTTTGACTTGAAATCTTACACTATGTTTTTTTTTTTTTTTGTTGTGTGTGTGTTTGTGTGCGTGACCGTGAAATTCATCAGTAACATTTCAACCTGGAGTTTTTGCACAGAAAAATACCCGTGGAAATGCTGAAGGGGCCGACAACTAGTCGAAGAATGCATACACGAAGGCCGCGGGCTCACCGTGTGATTCAATATACTTCACCTTTTCTCTTTTCTCAAATTTTTTCCATCTTCCATCAGAAAACATGCACCGCTACCGACCCTGCCTGCCACCACCATCATATGACTTATTCATGGACACCTCTTGTTGTTCCTCATTGTCCTTTGTGTATTCTTTTATTGTACATCCAGGCCTTCGCTCATTGTATTTTATTTTTCTTTCTTCTCTTTTCTTCATTTTTCATCCCTTCTTCATCATTTTCTATTGGTGTCCTTGGCTTGTCTCTCTCAAGCTAAAGAGTTCAGGTTAGGTGTCAGGTGTCACCTGATCCACAGAGAATTCTGCTGTTTCCATGTTTTTTTTTTTCATTTAAATCCTGGTACTTCGGTATATGTCAAGTCCACAAGATATAGCTTGATTAGCTTCACCGATCAATAGACTACTGAGAAACAAAATGATCCGGGACCAAATGGACTTGCATTTCTTCAGAGACCGAAACCTAGCCCAAGTAGCTTTTTTTTGCCACTGGATTACCTGACAGGAAGTCAATGTGTCCTCATTTCCTAAATATTTGGTGACAATTTGTCAATTTGAGGCTGTCAGCTTCTTTAAACAGTGAGAGAGTGAAATATTTCCCTTAAGGACATCTGTAACAGACTTCATCAATTATAAAATATTAATGCTGTCCAATAATTGGCCCTGTTTATTCAATAGCTCAATTACCCTTTACCTCAGATGAATCGTAGAGTAGTAAATTTGGGATTTGGAAACAGCCGTTTTATCAGGAGCATAGAGGCACATCCTTTACATATCATATCATTTTCAAATAATTTTCTTCTTGGGTATTTCTTTGAATATTTATCCATCAAATTCTTCAGAGAGCACAAACACACACACACATGCACACACATGTGCGCACTCACAAGTATAGGAGCATTATTTTGAAAATCAGATGCAGCATGAACATCCGCCTCTACCATATTGGGTGGTTAACTTTTCATAAAACTGTTAACACAGAACTATTGTTATATATATATAAAAAAAAGATATTTAAGCTATTTAATATATTTATATATTTCGCCCATTTCAGTCATGAATTCTGTAGGGCCTCTAAATTTGCTGTTGGCTTCATTGTGGTTCCACAGCCATTTTGTCCTTTTCCAGCTGCTCCCAGTTTTGAGGGACAGCCGGATCGTGGCAGTGTCTGGGTGCTATGACTCACCAGCCTTCTTCTTAATGATCACCTTGACTGGGCTGAAAGGGGTTTGTTCAGTGACTTCATCATCATCATCATCATAACCTTGGAAATATTTAACACTAGATCTGTGTCTTTCAACAACATTTCAACAATAGGTTGTTTGGGAGAATGCACCATCATCAACATCATCATCATCATATTATTATTATTATTATTATTAATAATAATAATAATAATAATAATAATAATAATATTAACTACTCAAATTATTGGATCAAATAAACTGAACCCCTATGTGTCAGAAAACCAAAATACCCTGTGGAAAAAAAATCTATTTCACAAATTTAATTTCTGAAAGCTTAGATATCTGCCGTTGAAATCTGAGCAGGGAGATGAAAATTTTCCTGTATTAATAGGGGTTGACAAGTATATCAATACGTATCAATGTCAATCTGTGTAATATTGCACTGTTATGTAAATGTCATTGCCAATCAGCACAAGCTTGCAATCCGCTTATTAAATTTGTCGTCGAGTCACACCGTGCAAAACTCGAGCGATGATTGAAAGTCCTAACCACATCGGAATTTGTCCTTGTCGAACAGAAATGCGCTATAAATAGCGAAAATGCATTATGGTAATTATTAGGAAAATGGACTTTCGTAAATTCAGCAGGCTGTTATTTATGGGTTTGCTAGCATTTAGCGGCTTGACCTGGCGCAAAACGCGGCGGGCTGATCGTCTGCCATTTCGACAGGGCAAAAAAAAAAAAAAAAACGATGATGATGTATAAATTATCAGCAATCAGACAGCGGGGCGGAAACGTTTTCTCAGGGGTCACGTCGTAACGTCTCACTTCCAGCCCATAACGGCGCGTTGCCCGCGGAGACCGCGGAAGTGCCCCCCCCCAGCGCGGTGTTAAAACAGCGCCGGCTGCCTGGGACATAACCTTTTATCTGCGGATGATAAATGGACACACTCCCCGGTTCTGCCTCCCAGATATTGTTGCCAATTTTCCCCCTCCTTGATTTCGGAGTGGAACAGGTTCCTCGGGAACTTTTGATTCATGGCGTGCGGGGGCGTCATCTTCCCGGGCAGCTGGGACTGCGCGGCCGCTAGAATCCCCCAGCGACTCGCCGACTTATTACTTCTCCATCTGGATTGGGTGCTCTTCCCTTCATTTTTCTTTCTTTTCTTTCATTGAAGTCCTCTTAACTCTCTAAACTCTCTCCCTCTCGCTGTCTCTTTCTCTCTGTCCCTCTCTATCCCTCTCTCTCCCTCTCTGCCCGCTCTCTCTCCCCTTCTCTCTCTCTCCATCTCTCTCTCCCTCGCTCTCACTCTCTCTGCCTCTCCCCATCTCTCTATCCATCTCTCTCTCTCCCTCTCCCCCTCTCTCTCTCTTCCTCCCTCTCTCTGCTGAGATGTTTCACGATCACGCCCTGCTCTGATATCCATGTCTTGCTCAAATTGATATACGTCCTGTTGCATCGGCCGAGCGAATGCGCTGGCACCTCCCTCAGATTTATGTCCCTTCATTCTCCATTCATGAGTGCATATTATTTTGACAGTTTAATTTACAGCCTTACACAAGCGGAGACCTTTAGATGTGCACTGCAGGTTTACGTTCTCCGTCAGCATTGAGCGTTCACAGATACCACACAGGCCGTGAAAACAACTAAATAATCCCCACGATTTCACCATTCATCCTTCCATCCATCCGATTTACTCCCGCACTACATGTTTCTTAAAGCAGAGAACTTTGACAGGCCACCTATGGAGCTACAGTAGAGCAATTTACATGAGGCTTAATGCATTTTTTCACAGTAAAGTTTAAGTGTCGAGTAAGTCTCCATATTCAGATGTAATGCTGTCATTGGGTATATTTCACAGGACCATTTCCCCCTTGACCTTTGAAGTGGTTTTGCCTTGGAGTGACAACTCACATGAGAGGTAATATATATCGAGTTATACCCTCCCCAAAGACTTACAAGGAGCAGACTCAATGCGAGCAGAATTATTGATTACCTCCTGGACACAGTCATATGGTAATCCACTGAGGTCATAATAATTTTAGGGTTTACTGATTACTTTTCCTCATCAATATGCTTTTCACTTCACTGGTGAACCACTGATATGCAGTTAAAACTGTCAGATGATTGGGGGGAGAATAGGTTTCTTGGTAAGGTGAATTCACCTGGGTAAGGTTTATTTGCTAAGTAACACCACTACAAGATATCAGTTGGAGCCAGTGGGTTAGAGGATAATGGACAATGCACAGACGTAAGAAAATAACTAAATTGGCATTTTAAGTTTTCCCACCCTTTCTGGAGACAAAACAAATCAGCATTTCAAGAATCATGGCCCCAAATTTGGGCTCAAAGAGGCTTGGAGCATCAGCAGCTAATGGTCTGATTTGTGAAGAGCTCCCACATGAACACCACGTCCATCAGCTCAGGCTGTGCCTTCTGTGATCAGGACTGATGAAGGACGTGAGACAACGCCTTGGCTGATTTTAAACGAGCCTCAGCTGGGTGATGCTCTGGCTTCTGCTGTTCCTGATCCTGAAAGCCTGTAGCTGGAACGGCCAAGGGAGAACCTGCTCGTCTGCTCCAACAGCACCGTGCTAGGTATCATGCGCACACACACACATGCACACACACACACACACAGGCGCACACACATGCACGCACACACAAAGGACACTCACGTGTACACACTAACACAAACAGACACACACACATGTCTGTAGAGTCCCAGTTTTCCACTGAACGGCAGGAACATTCTTGTTCTTCATTCTTCACCTGAGGAATTCTGGGAATAAAACAACATGACCTGCGTTCAAGTACATAATAACCTGCAAGATCCCGGAGGTATTTAAGAGACCACATGGGTTCACTGCATTTATTGGAAAGAAGAACCTCGCCTCAACACACAGTGCTCCATGCTTATGAATAAATGAGGAGGTGTTAGTAGCTTCTGAGGGAGCAGGAGACAAACCTACCCAGCCTCTCAAAATATACACGTCAATCAAATTTTTTTCTGCTATAAGGATCAATAACCTTTTCTCATACAATCAGTCAATCGTATTTTTGTTTGCAAATTATACCAACGTGTCTTTCTTTATTTAACAACCACAGTGAAGGTTGAGAAACCTTCAACCTTCAAATGACCTCTGAAGGGCCAGGATGAAGATAATATTAACATGATATGATCTGTCAGGTGAAATGAAATACACTTGATGAAAATAAACATATACTACCAGAAGGGCCTGAGGTAGCAATTATTAATCAAATAAAATAAATAATTACCAAAAGTTTGAAGGTTTTAAACATAAGCCATTTTACTTTTGTGCAAAAGAGTCTTCCCCCCCCCCCCCCCCCCCCCCCCCGTCAATTGTTTCCAACAAGCTGGTTGGCCCCTTGTTGCTGGTACAGTATGTGCGCTATATACATGCAGTCTATTCACCTTCCCTTACTCATGGGCTGTTTGGTAAATGTCTTTACATTTGGAGACGTATATCACTGTACAGCGTACATCACTGTATATCGTACATCACAGTATATCGTACATCACTGCATATCATATATCACTATAAGACTGGTTTCAGCTTCCCTGGATTCTCAAAAATGTCAAGGGCTGGGGGGGAAGAAAGGCCGATTGTTTTGATTCTTTAACGGTGACCTTCTCCATCTGTCAGGGTTTCCTCTCGCCCCGGTCCTGTGACAAAAAGACCAAAAGGGCAACGACAAAAGGGACGGGACCCTCAAGAGCCGGAGTAACCGGTACGTCGCATGCGCACGTCCTCTCTGGCAGCAGGAGGAAGCATCGACAGCACAGAGCTCTCCGCTGTCAAAAGCAAATTCCCTCCTGCACAAAATCAGCCCTCATCGTACCTTCACCAATCAGGTACAGTTTGGCTGGCGTTTACATCTCGCGTTGCCGTCTAGAGATTAAATTAGAAATTAAATAATTTGAAATAAAAGTAGAAAAAAAAAACGGTTAAAAATTGGTGTACCATTGAGTACCATGGCAACATGGTAATTGAAGTTAACCCTTTGTTGTATTTCATACATCCTGTAATAGCTTAACTACGTGTTCTACAATGAAGTTATGAAAGTCTCGCGGTTTACTTGTACTGCTATCATCTTCTAACTTGGAAATGTTTTAAGTTGCCAGTAAAATAACGGTGATTGATATTAAATCGTTTTTCAAAAGAGGTGTCATATTCAGCAATTAAACAGGCCTGTGTATTTAACTTATGAACTGCAGCATTGGACGTTCTCCTGTACTAAGTTGGTTCTACCCCCGCACGGTAGAAGTAGCAGCCTTTGTCGACTTGTCAGATGAGCTATTGCATTTATGTGCGACCCTCTTCTCATAAATAAAACCCTAATTCACAATAGAAATGCACCTACAATAGGAGTAGACATACAGTATATAAATTCCTACGCACAATGGACCTCTTTGACATGCCCAAAGGAAATGCTTTTATCTGTCCTACCATATAATTACCATAATATGTAGCAATAATATATTAGAGTGGCAATCGTATAATGTAAATGTAGCACCACATTGTTGATGTACAGTAGTTAATATATCTGTGCTGACAGAACATATTTTTGATCTACTGGTGTAACGTCAAAGTTAATACTGTAGGTAAATCACCACCTCTCAACCAGCCCACCCCACCCCCCCATCCCCTTGATTCAGGTCTCAGAGAAAACATATTTGCATATTCATTTAAATCACAGCGACCAAGCTCTAAGAATGCACACATGAATATGTACATATTTCTCCATGCTGTATGTATAGCGACAAAAAGCTCAACCAATGATTAAGGGAGCTTTTGCACAGTAAATACCGTAATGCCATATGAGCACTATGTCAATATGGAGTCCTTTCACACATTCAGAACTGTACAGTCAGTTTTAGTGACTGCATATTCGTTTTAAAAAGCTTTATTCCTTGGTACTCTTATACTAGTACATTTGGCGTATACGTGTGTGGAATACATGATTTTCATTTCCCCATAGTTTATCAAGACAAAATTAAAAAAGTGATGTGTCATTATCATCAACTTTATTTTCAGAACTGTGTGCCATAGCAAGGGAAAAATATAGCCATATACACTTTTTAAATCATATTTTCCCCATATTCCTATTTCAAACATTTGTTGTTCCACATTTATTTGTTTTTTTCTTTTAATAAATCTTTTTAGACAGTTAAAGGTTCAATTCCATCATGCTTCAATGATAAATTTGCTTGGTATACTTTCTTTATTTAGCAAAGGTCAGTAAATTTAGTAAATTCATGTAGTAAATGTGAGATTAGTAGGAATGAGCTCATTCGGTCTGGCATAAATCATAGCTTGAATACCCCCCCCCCCCCCTTCAGTGAGCTGCAGAGGAAATCATGGGATGATGGGTTACAAGAAAAGGGCAATCATGAGAAAAGTAAATATTGATTGAATATAGTCTGGAGGCATTCATGCAAGGATACTACTATAATGGCAATGTTAAACACACACACACACACACAGGACAATACAAATGTGTTATTTCTATGGCCAAAAAATAAAAAATAATTATTGAAATATATTTATTAATTCATTTTAAAACAATGCCAAAAGAAGGACAGAAACCTCCAAAAGGGACAAAATGGCGAAACCAGCTAAGCTCCAGCGAAACCTGAGGTTGGGCTCAGTTAAAAAAGAGAATGAAGTTGGACAAGCACCTTCAACAGCCATATACATCAGGCATTTATATCATTGCGATGTCTGGGGGAAGCAAACCACAAACACACTTCCCTTTTGTCTTTATGTTTATAATATTCTCCTCTGTGTGGAGACGCTGTGGTGAGCTCTCCTCCTGTGCTGTCCCCATTGACTCAGAAATGAACCGTATCCGCTGGGCCCAATGAGCCAATCACCATGCTCCGCTATGGGCCAATGAGCCAATCACGGTGCTCCGCTATGGGCCAATGAGCCAATCACGGTGCTCCGCTATGGGCCAGCATCTCCATTTCACACTCCCGAGACCCGGTGGGATTGCGTCGGACATGTTTTATCCCTTTGTGGATTTTTTAATAATAAATCATACTTCCTGTGGTTATATGTAAACATGCACCATAAAAAAGTACTGTGTTTTACCAGTATTTTCCTGACAGAATATTGGACCTCTAAAAAACATGCATTAAAATTAAACACGTACGGGGAAAGAGCCCAGCATGAATTCAGCAATGTTTTCAAAAGAGACAGTATCTGTCAAGTCATTGTATGGGGATTCTTTTTTGCTAATTGCCCTCTATGCTAGCTCTTTCTGTATCGCTTTCTTGAAAACAAACACACACGCACGCATCTGCTGGGCATTCAGGTGCTTGTCAGGGTGAGCTTTATAAGTGCACTCCATTATCATATTTCCGATATTTCAAATAAATCACACACACACACACACACACACAAAACATCAAACAGAATAAAAACAGTCTAAAATGTCTTCATTAGTAAGACATCACATTTCTCTGCAGACACAGTGAGAAAGGCAAATATTATATTCTGGGTAACATCTGCAGCCAATGGGCACCCTGGTATCCTATTATGTGAAGTTTCGTATCTTCAGAAGAACAGACGATGCGTTATTTTTCCAAAATGGCCACGCGCAGGAACATCGCTCACCCAGAAGACATATTTCAGACGTTCAGGAACGCGGTGCATTTGGCAGTGAAGAATCGGGCCTCGTCTGATTGGTCTAAAAGTGGGGTGGAGCGCGGGGTCTGTGAAGGATGATCAAGAGGAATGTGCCTTTTCCCGCGACTGCATTAGCGCGAGAGCCATTAAGACCAACGCTGATTAATATCAAATCTGTGGCTAAAAGCCCAGGCCGGTGGCTAAAAGAAGGCTTAATTAAATCACCGTTTAACTTATGTGTCACGTGACCCGCGACGGCGGCGGACGAACTTGTTTACGTACGTGATTGACGGCTGACCTTGAAAAACAGGGAGGTTTGTTTTTGACAGGTTCCGCCAGATCAATATGTTGTTTTTCAAAATGTTGTTTCCTTTGTCTACTCTCCGGTCGATGATAGTCTCATGAACTGTCCCCATAGTAACCTATAGAAGTACGCACGGGAGCAAAGTATTGTGGGATGCCAAGTGCAACATACTTGTTTTACAATGTGTTCTTGGGCACATTCAGTCAAAATATGTTTGACCACAAAATTTTGTGTTGTCCCATGTTTGTGATATTTGAAATTATCGATACCGATGAAACAAATATTTTATAAATTTCATAAATACATTTCTGGTTTCTTACATCTAGAAACTATGAACTGTCGCAAAATAATTTATGTAAACGTACATACATTTAGCTAAATATGTGAAAGATATCACATTTACGCACTGTAAATATGGGAAAACAGCTTAATGTGTCAACACATAGAAAACATGTTTTCTTTAATATGTTTGTGGTCCTTAAAGATTTAGACAAAACATGCTGTGACTCATAATTACTACATTTTTTCATAACTCGGTTAAATGTCAAAAGCGTAGCGCTGTTGTGTTACCAGCAGTGCAACTGGTCCAGAAAAGAAACTCAACACAGTCCAGACTCACGCTCATACATGTCGAAACTTGTTTGGCCTTTCGGAAAGACTCCAACCGCTGAGCCAATCAGGGATGAGGTGGTGACCCTCAGAGTATCTAAATTTCGTTTTTTTTTTTTTTTTTACAGAAGCCTTAAAAACAAACTGCAGGGAACACAACTAAAAATAGTTTTAGATTTTCAGGGCCTTCGTGTATCGCAAAGGCTACGATCTGAACGTGAGCAAAAGAGTTAAATGATTGGTACGTACGACTGGACCTCTTTTCATGCAAAATTTGGGTGAGATTTGACCTGACCTTGTTTATTTACCTCGGAATGCAGAAATTAGTGCAAAACAAAAGTGACCTCCCCACTGCTAAAGGATCCCGGGTGCGTATTTTGTTTTGCCTACAAAGGAAGGATTTGTTTCCTTTCCTGCTCAGGCTTGTCTTGTGCCGTGAGAGAATGGTAATTAGTCCCGGAAAATCTGGGGGTGCTGTCAGGTCGGCGTGTAAGCGCTTTCTGTGTCCAATAATGCGCTGCTTCTCCTTGAATTGAGTGAAAGAAAGAGAAAATAACCTTGTGTAACCCGACCTCTTGCATTTTCCCTGTTTGCATATGACTTTATATGACATCATCCCAATTAAGGTGCTATGCAGACACAGAGCGTGCTGACACACTGCGTAGCCTGAGCTGTGCCAAACAGCAAACTGAAAGGCCAGGAACATGCATATGGTGGCTTATAAAAACACGCACACACACACACACACACACACACACTAAAAGACTACTGTTTTTGGTCAGTGATGAAGATCAAAGCACCGACCGACAATTCAGCGTGACACAACTGGCCTCGCTTAAACTCTTTAAACGAGCAGCAGGCTCCATCCAGACCTTCACATCGCTTTCTTGAAAGAAGCCAAGCCTGCTAGTTAATGATGTCCAGGGTGACAAAAGCCTCTCGATTTTGTTCATGGCAGTCCTGCAGCTTGGCCTCGCAGCTGGGGTCCTGCAGTACAGAACAGCGTCTTGCATTTCAGAGAAAATTACAGCGTTATACTTTTCCTTCGAGCCATGCACGTTTATTTTTTGCATATCGTACACGTGTATTAATTATTCATTTCAGTTGTTCTGGTAAGTTTGTCTAGGCTGTTGGCATCCGACGAATTTTGATATAGGTATAGCAAGTTATATGGATGGATATCGGTCTGGAATATGTATACCTGGGTGACATCTGTGTCAGGCAATGCTTCACAGTGCATCCTTTGCAGCAGATCTTTCATGGGGAGTACGTGAACTCCACTCAGAAAGGCCCAGGTCCAGAATTTTTTTTTTCAGCTGTCCTGGCCTCTGTTTTAAACAGTGATTAGGTAACATGCCATTAGCAAAGACAAAGCAACTCTTCTCATATATCAGACTTAATTGTGGGGGTAATACAGTGATGTAGACACTGTCACCTGATTGCCTCATTTCGGATCATTTAGACCAGGTGACTTCATAGACATCTCTTGTGCAATTGTAATTTAACACGGTGTAATCTCTGAATCAAGGGAAGCCTTTTACTGCACATGTGGCCATGATCACAAGCCATAAAAAGGGAAAGCAGTTCCACATTAAACTTGCAGAAGATGATCTGGCACGTAAACAATGAACCCAGAGTGGAAAACTGAACCCAGCAGAGGTTCTCTTTGCAAAGTGATGATTAGAAAGCAGATGGCCTTCTCTATCCTAAATGAAAGAATTTGTGCCTTTTCACATTCCTTACAGAAAGAAAACACAAGAGAGCCTTCTGAGTAAGTCAAGGTGTAATCTGTAGAGAAAAGAAATTTAGCTCAAACACGGGAGAATAAAAGACAAAACTTGTATCCCATCAGTAAACCACTGTGGAAATTCATGAAATGTAATCGATATCCTATAATAGAATACAATACAAATATCTACTTGCTTGCACTGATATCTCCAACAGAGTTTTAAGTTTTAAACTCCACATCATTAAATAATACTTCTGTCCTTGCTGTAGTCACGAATGTCTGGATTTATAACTGTTCAAGTCTGTCACATTCTGATAAAATTAGTATCGAAGTTTCACACCGAGCTCTTGTCACAGTTTTCAGACATTAATATAGCAGTTGGGTGGACATGTACCATGATTCGAAGTGGGTGTATAAAAAGTGCTATCATTTCTACATGGAGAAACCTAAGTGTATAAAAAATACGCTTAAATAAAAGCTGAGAATGTAACCACTTTAACCAACTGTTTGATTAAAAAACTAAAACTGAGAGAGAGAGCCGAATAACGAATAGGTACAAAAAAGACCGAAATATTTGTTGAATTTTTGAAAATTCAGAACATACGGACAGAACTGTTCTCCCTGCATCGGGAGACGGAAGCCCAGGACATGCGCATTGATCTGCCTCCGTTTTTACTTAAAATTTTTTTTTTTATCACTTCCTTAATTTACCCAAAGAGCGAAATGCATAGAGTGAGCTGGCGTCCTGTCAGTGTACAGCTCGATTTGTTTAAGGAATGCGCTTCTGTTCGCATCAGATGTGTTCACCAGCTGCCTTCTGCCCGGCGGATCCTGTCCCCCCCCAAATAAAAGCTCCTGACAGCCGGGTAAAATTGCGCCCATAAATCATCTGTCTGGGCCAGTTAACTTTTATCTGCCAACCTACGCGTGCTAAGCTCCTGACAGCTAATCAAAGGCTGACAATCACAAACGTCTAAATGAAAAACCTTTTTTTTATGTGTGTGTGTGTGTGTGTGTGTGTGCGTGTGCGTGTGCGTGTGCGTGTGCGTGTGCGTGTGTGTGTGTGTATGTGTGCGTGTGTGTGTTTTGAGTATATCATCTGACTTTTCGGGTTCTCGTTTTTTTCTGCGCAGCGTCGCCGCGGAAACGGGCCGATGCACCGGCAGTGCGTTTTTTTCCCCCTCTCCTTCGGAAAGCGGGGTTTTAATTTAGGAATAAGCGGGCCGGCGGCGTCCATCTCGCCGCACGGCGTTTTCAGCGGCGGCGCGGCGGCGTTCGGCCGCGGCTCGGCCCCGGGGCAGAGTCGTCCATCACCGCCGCCCGGCGGTAAATGGCTTATGTAACGCAGTTTTGTTTTAGATGAAGTGCCGTGGGAGAGGTGTCAGCGGAGTCCGCGCGACGAACTACACTACACGCTCTTCGTGGGTGAAATTCATAAAAAACTTTTCGATGGCTTCGTTCTCAAAACCATTTTTTCTTGGTAGTTTTTTTTTTTTTTTTTTTTTTACGACCTGCCTGTATACTGCGGGCAGAAATTATTATTATTTTTTTAAACGTGTAAAATATCTTTCTATACTGATTTGTATTTGCAACTTCTAAAATGTAAAAAATATAATGAAAAATTTTAGTCTTCAAAAAAAAACAAAAACATTTCCCAGCATTCATTTCTGTATGAAGTTAGCTCTCTGTATAAGGGCCTTAAGCACCTCCTATTACTGCCCCTTCTAGTCTGACACACCCAGTGATGGAGCACTGCTCCTTTCCCCCACTGTACCCTTCACCTCCCCGCAATACTGAATATAAATAGAGCTTAAATGAAGTCCACATCGAAAATACATCACGAGCCCCGATTCTCCGCTCACATTTGTTTTCTCGCAAAAGACAGTGTCGGAAATCTCAGAGGTTATTATTTTCGCCACGGCCGCGGGTTTCTTCCGCAGTAGGGGCAGCTGGGCCGGCTTCAGGCTTCAGTCGAACGAGTCTACCGATAGATTCGATCGAAACATCAAACCTGGCCACTTCAAGGGGCATAATGCGGTTGGCTAAAAACTAGGTTTCTTAAGACTCAATCAGACCTGGCCTACGCTCGTAAAGGTCAGCTTTCTCCTCGAAAGTGTCAGCCTTATGCTCATTGGGACTGACCTTATGAACATAAGGACTGAAAATCCTGGAATCAGGGAAACGTGCTCAATCTTCAGCACAGGCTGGAGGTTGGCGCTTTCTTAAAGGCCAAGTGAGCTTATATCCAAATAATCTCTGCCTGTCTCCAACTTCACAATCTCCATTTTGGCCAATATTTCGGTCATACAGTACAATGTGTCAGATTTAATAATAAAAGCTATTTTGACAGTGAACAATAGAGCTTATTATACAATACAATATTGCTAATGCATTATTCCACACAATTATTTTTTTTGTAGAAATCTATATTGTGATATATTTAATAATAATTAAGGAGTTCAGACATTCATGTATTCTACCATTTATGAATTGTAGCTTGCACATGGTCAAAATGGTCAGCCCTGGTCACGTCATTATGTCAGTTTTAAATACCGCTCCCACATTCTACACCAATGCTTGCAGTACCTGCTACAGATTTCAGGTTGCACTTTTTCCTGTTTCCTGGATTTTAATGCTGAGTCTTTTCAGCGTAAGGAAAAAACAAAACCTGAAGGTCGGTTTTATTGTATCTGAAAAACAAGCTTGTTCTATTTGCTTATGCCTCTACGCTGGCTAAGTTCATTTGACTCGAAGGGAGGCTGTGCATGTACGTGTGGGAAGATTACTTCACTGCTGAAGATGACATAATGTTACTTTCTCTGCAACCGTATATTAGCTTCTTTTTAAAAGATATACTCAATCTGCCAAACTAATCAAACTTTCTGTTTTCCTACAGTATGTCCATTCCAAGGACTAATACTTCTTTCATTCTCCTCAAAGCTATACCCTCGAGTCTTTCTCTGAATGACTAAGTCTTCTTTAATGCATGAATGTACATTTCGTCGATTCATTAGGAAACTGGAACATTTTATGTGCAAATAAAGGCAGCTCACCTTTGGAAGCATCATTTCTAAATACTTTTGTGCATCTACTTCCCAATTAACAGCCACTTTTTAAACCAAAAAATTAAGATCTCTAAGTAGCCTTTAATGTTTTTTTTTTTTTTTTTCATCAACACATCACCACAGGTCAAGAGGAGAACAGTGTGAGGCTTTGGAGGAGGGACGGATTTCCTGAAGAGCAGCGCTCAGCGGTTTGTGTGGTATTGATCATGAACCTGACCCAGATCTGTCTTTCACCTTTCTGTTCTTCACCCCCATATCCCACCACTCACTCCAGGTGTGTGCAGTGGTCCGGCAAGGCTCAGAGATTTTCGGTTGTTGGACAAGAGTCAGTTTTAGGGCAAGATCAAAGACGAGCTGCTTGCTTTTGCACAGTGGAATTGTCAGTGGTCAATAATCTGAGGTGGGAGGTGTTCTTTCAGGTGCAGTGCAGAGCAGTTGTGCATGTGCAGCATTTTAATTCAGGAGTGTTTAGGGTGGGAAAAAAAGTAAATGGTGTATAAGGATAAACATAAAATGGCGCCATTATGTTTGGACCATTATTCTGCTTTGCTGTTGTCGCTGTGTCAGAGCTTGCCGGGAGGCACTTGGTGTAATTATTCTCATACCTTTAACCGTCAGATATTGTCTCCTATCCTGACAGCGCAATCACAGCTGACCGAAGCAGATACAGATCTCGACATGTTCCATAGTCTGGTCATAAAAACCAGCCGATGCTCATGATATTATAGCATCAAAACCGACGGCAATGTATTGTGAAATTATGGTACAGTGGGCATATTGGACGTATTGCAATGAAAAGGGCTATCAATGCACAGATCTAGAACAGGTATAAGACTGGGTTATTGGTTATTTTTTGCAGCGGAAAAACTCATCCGCGGAGTCAAATGTAGTGTATATTATACATGGCAGAATTGTGTATCGGCTATTTACAGGAGTGAATGAAGTGTGATGTTGAGTCGTAAAACTGCAGCATCCCACTCATGCAGTGGGTGAATTAGGACATTTGCAACCATACCACCATGCACCATGCTTCTGTCTAATGGCTGAAGCTACGCAAGGCAAACTTAAGTTGCTGTTGGAAGTGGTGCAGGGAGGCCAACTTCCCTTTGGTCAAAAAGTCCTCTGTGCAGTGATGGGGACTCTGTGCTGTAGGAGATGCTGCCTTTCAGATGAGACCTTATGCCGATGTCCTGACTCACTGTGGTCATTAAAGTTCCCATTACATCCCATGTCCTGGCTAAATTTCCAACCTGGCTCTCTCAACCTACCACCTAATCATGCCCTGGTTTAATTGGCAAAAAAACGGTTCTCTCCCTGTCCACCTCAGCTGATGTGTGGTGAGCGTTCTGGCACAAAATGGCTGCCGTGCATCACACAGGTTGGTGCTACACATTGGTGGTGGTCAAGGTGAGTGTCCACCTCATCACTGTAAAGCACTTTGAGCATCTGAAAAATGCAAATGTGATGTTTATTCATTCATTCATTCATTTCTGTCCTTCAGACGTTTTGGCATCGCTCTTTCAGTTCTTGTTCTCTTTGAGGCTAATCCACCCAAATGTTTTGGCTTTCGGCCATCACCGCTTGCTTGCTTTGGGCATCAGGCGAGCGGCCATTTTGAATATCTTGTATCCTTTCTGGAAGATAAAGTAGGCTCCCTGCTGAAATATATTCAAAGAATGAGAGATGCTGTGATACGAACACCAAACACTCCGGACTTGAAAGTGCTTCTGCCTTCGCAAGATTCAGCATGTCAGTTCCAATGAATATACTTTTCATACCATTTTTCTTTACCCGGTATATATGTCTCATTTTGTCCATGTGCTCGACTACCCTCAGCCTCAATTACTGTTATCTGCCGGTAAATGTACATGACTGTTGAGTGCTATGGTAGAGAATAGGTGCCTTGGAAAAAAACAGTCTAAGGGAATCTAATTTATACACACTACCATTCAGCTAATCAGTCCCTGTCTCTGTAGGTCAACTCAAAACTCAGTAAGTACACGCACTTTCAATATTTTCATAAGCGCTTCCTACTTCCAGTTACTAAATCAAGCAATTAACTTTATTTAAAAGAAGCAACGTAATATAAACACTGGTATTTTCAGTGGTTTATGCAGACAATGTTAACATTATATATATATATATTTGGGGTTAGGTGTCTGAAGGTCATTTCAAGGTCATTGGAACAACTACAAGTCCGATAAGGTACAATACTCATTATGTAACAGTTATTCATAGCCATGAACACATTAAGTACAGTTCACTCAGTAAACGTAGGCTAGGTCAGAGAGCGGCATTGAGTCAAACTAGGTGGCACGACAACAGGCTACAATATCGAGATAACGATGCAAGTGCACTAAGTGCTGGATGGAGGTGCATGTAACATGTATTCCCCACTTTACATTATACCACATAATTGCTCTGTATTCTGCATCAGATTCGTGCGCTATGACTCCAGGAAGAACGGGTGATGATGACCTTTCTGTCCTTTGCTCCTGCCGAGACGAACGACTGCCAGCAAGTTCTAATGCCGTTTGCTGCACCTGACCTTTCTGCCGCGGAAAATCTGCAGAACTGTGTCCTGACAGCAGATCTGAATGAAAAATAAACAGCGCGGGCTTTGACCTTAGCACCCAGGAGTGGATGTTATCAGCGGATATTTTTTTTATTTTTTATTTTTTTACTGCAACATCCCAATAAGTGTTTTCCGGCTCTTGTTCCTTGAGAATTCTGTTTTCGTTTTCAGCCGGTGGAGAGGTGTTGGCGGCGGCACTAGACGGTTCACATTAATTCAGATTTTTTCACGGACGTAGGGAAAAGTCGGAGTGGCGGTTATTCTCCCGGCACAATGCGCCGGCCTCGCGCGGCGATTAACCCACCAAGTCCATTTCATCCTCCCGTGCATTTCATAGGCCTCCGGGCTTAATGGCGCTGATCCAAACAATAAGACGTGTCTGAAACGAAACTTTTCAATAGGTGGCTGCAAAAAAAAAAAAAAAAGAAATAAAAGAAAGGGAGAATGAGAGAGAGAGAGAAAGAGAGAGAGAAATGAATAACGACAGAAGCACACGGAGATGATCTGCCTCGATCTCATTTCCCCCCATCAATTAAGTCCATTAAGAAATCAATAAAGCAAACATAAAAAAGACACTGCAGGTTGAGCAGGAAAAAACGAGATGCCATCTGTTTCCCTTGGACGGAGAGGACCCGGCCGTCCCCCGAAAGCTTCCTCACGATTCATAAAGGAGATTTACGGCCCCGCGCTCCGCTCGGTTCGATGGGGGCGGGGGCGAGGGGGGGGGGGGGGGGGGGGGCTGGGAACGTCATAGTCATCGCTTCCTCTCACCCCGATGCTCAGTAAGTACAGCGTCAGTTCCTGAGAGCTCACTGCAAACAGCTTAGGCTGCAACGTGAATACAAACAAACTGAGCACCGATAACCACTTTACTGTCTTTAAAATGTGCGCAGTTTGGCAACTAGTTCATCCCCCCCCCCCATTTCTGGCCTTATTTCTAAACACGTACTGTATCTCAGAGTACTGTTATTTATTTATTTAATTTTGGAAAGCTGCAGCATAATTAAATGCAGCATAATAATAATAATAACCTGTCCATCTGACAACTGCTAGCAGCAAAAAATGCCAAAATCCCTTCTTGAATTCTCAGCGGCAAAAACACCGCAGACTGCGGGCATAGTTTATAGCGTATACACCGGGGTGGGCTGCGAGTTCAAATCCAGCTCAGGATGATTCTGGCCCCGCTATAAAAGGACTGACGTCAATGCGAGGACAGTGAAGGATGACCTGCAGTCTGAACACAAAAGGTGTTGTAGTTTCTGACCGCCCAGCTGAATTTAACCGGATATTGCTGTTGCTTTTCATAATAACACTGCTCCTTTAGAACCTGCTGCGTTTAGAGGCTCCCAACACAGTTATGGAGCAACATGCGTATTTCAAGTAATTTCTTTTTTTTTATCACTGGAAAGTGTGACACATTGCTATTCAATGCTCACTTTTGTGTGTGAATTACTGTTCTTTTCTGGAGCAATGTAAGATGTCCAACCAATGAATTAAGGATGAAAAACTCTTTAAAAAAAATGATTGGTCAAAATATCAATATACAACACATTCTCCTGGTACAGCCAAAAATACATTTTTGTCTGAATGTGTGCCTCCTTAATGTTTTTCATAAATATTAAACAAAAGCAGCAGATTTTGCTTTCTCTCTCTTATACTTATAAGAGAGAGAGAGAAAGAGTGAGAGAGCGTGTGTGTGCGCGTGTGTGTGCGTGTCTGTGTGTTTACTTTTGCCTAATGAACTTAATGATTCTTAATGAACCCTGTGACATCTCACTGTTTTGTATGAATGGGTTTCCTAATTGTAAACAGTGAGCTCCTTCAGCTTTCTCTATCTGAATTTTCTTTTCCAAAGGGTGCTGTGCAAACTGAGAAGCATGTCTGAATTTAAGGTACAAAATGACCTTGTGCACAGGCCACTACAGATATCCAGACTCTCCTATACACATAGCTCCACTTAAATTGAATTATTTATAATTAAACTCACATATTTGATTTACTGATAAGAATGGCATTATTCAATAACTGAACCTTAGCAGCAATTTAATGGTGGTACTTTTTTTTACCCTTCTCTATTAACTATTTATTTAAATGCACTGAAATAACTGGACTGGCTCTGTGTGTTTAACATTCATTTTTTCCTGTAGGTGTCCTGGTTGAACAGGATGATTTTGCCTGGAGGTGGTCAGTAGGTATGGGAATCATAAATATATATGTGTCCACATAACTATCATCCGTTAATTCAAATTTCTATGTGAAATCTGATAGTGTGTATAATGTGACAAAATGCAACAAATCAAACTTGCTATGAATTTCATTACCTGCCAACAGAAAAAATTAAATCCGAAAATCCAGGATCACTAAATTACCTTCCCTTGGGATGTGTCTGTGTGTGCATACTTACACATGTTTGAATGAATGTGTATGAATCAACTACTCTCATCTGAATCAAAGAAAGTCACATCTGAGGCAAGCATATTGTATGATTCTTTGGAAGACGTGTCTGTCCAAATACGTTTGACGTTGTAATTGCGACTTCCGAGCATAGTGTCAGAATATTTGTCAGAAATTAATTCCAGTCTGAAATTTTTTTTGTTGTTGCCCTATTTAATCTCTTGACAGTAATGTACTATAAATTCCAGCCTCATTATTGTCAAACGACAGAGAAGTTTTAAAAAAAAATGTTTTTATAAAAATATTAAAGCCTGCCATTTTTCCTTCTTGAACCAGTGCAATCTAAAGACGTTTGCAAGCTGTTGTCCTTTATTAAATGTTGTTAGCGCTGATAAATCAGTCCCTGACACTATCTATTCTTTCCACTGAAATTCTCTCCGGGGCAATAGAAATGTAATATGAAGGCGCTCTTTGAATCTGACTTATTAAATCGGTTCTCGGTTGGAAGAGATGGATGAATGGAGAAGGAATGGCCATCCCCCCCATCTCTGAATCACCCATGTACCCCTGAAAGATTCAATTTAAAGCTAACCCCAGGTTCGCTCTCTATAACGAATTATCATGACTGCAGTTCTGCACAAGGGCAGTTAAATACAGCCCGTGGACGTTTTTATTTTGTGGACAAAACTGTCCCAGACGCATTTTTTGTATGTGATAAAAGATATTTTAGGAATATAGTGAAGTTTCTGATTCTGCCAATCTGCTGGTATTACAATGGCAGGTTAGCGGGCCTTTTTGGTGAGATTAATGGATGCAGTGTAAAGGTCGCTCTGGATAAGAGCGTCTGCTAAATGCCTGTAATGTAATGTAATTTTTGGTGAGATAAAACAAGAAAATACAATTCAGGAAACATTGAAAGCCCCATGTACTGTGACATTATCACCTCCAGAGTTTGTGTATATGTATATTATCAAAATTTAAAAGCTACAATCTGAGATTACTCAAGGAGAGTAGCACTACATTTACATTTACATTTGAAATACTGAATAAATGGTATAAGATTAACCTGTTCATGCGTACCGCTATTGGAAGGATAACATTGCAATAAAAGTTAGTTTGGAGTTCTTGAAATTTATTTCTTGCTGTAGACCATGATCTTGCTTCAGAGCTGGCCCTAGGGTTTTTGTGGCCCCTGTACAAGAATGTTATTGTGGCCCCCCAAGTGCTCCAACATTAATCACACCCGCCACTTAAACTTGAGTTGTGTGGCCCAGGGACGGTTGTGGCCCTGAAGGACAGCACAGACTGTTTATGGCTGTGCTTTGGACCACGGCTATGTGTCCCATACCTGCCATTTTAAAGTCGGCAAGCTGTCAGAAACTTCTGAGAGTACCTTAAACCTTCATCACACACAGGAAAATGAAACTGAAACTAAAACTTACACTGATTTATGATATTTTATAAAGAAGCACCAAGTGAACTTCCCATTTGATTGCCTCTGTAGAATCGTTCGCATTAAAAGTCTCAAAGACTTCACTGTTTAAAACTGAGCTTCTGCACTAACAGCTGCAGCTAGCTGCCTTGGCTGCGGTGTCATTAAGTTGATGCAGTCATCCCGTGCATATTAGCTCATGTCATTAGCAGCCGAATCTCCAGTGGATGTGGGTGGCTAGGCTCTAACTCAGCTGCAACAGGAAACAGGCTCCACCAAGCAATCAACGGCGTTATCTCCTTACCAGTCGGCCGCATTGAATGTGATGGACTGACAATGGGTTATTAATTTGAGTCGTGATTATATTGGCAGCTGCCCCACACTAAATTTTTGTGAAACGTAATGTCTTCATCGTTTATCCTGTATATATATCCGGAAGACTTACATATTATACATTCCAAAAATACTCTTGAAAACGCATTTGATAACAAGTAATATGTGGTAGTTTCATATACTGTGGTTTCTTTTGCTAGGAAATTATGGGATAGCCACAGTTTTACCTTTAACCTACAAGTACAATGTATGTTCATATTACATGTAATCAACAAATGTCAACACTGGAGAATACTGCATTTTCAACGGCAATAAAATAAGGGAAGAAAATTTGAGAGGCAACGAAAGTTGCGAAAACAACTCCCCCCCCTTGCATATAAAATGGCTTTCCATCAATCAGTCAGCATCAAAAGCTAGTTTGTGTAGGACTCTTCATAATTGGATTGTCACGGGGTATTTAAAAAAACACATCAAAGGAGAAATAAAAACAACCTTTTCCCATCACTGCTGCGTTTCGAGTAAACACCCTGCACTCCACCATGTTATTTCAGCAGAATGAACATCGCCTGAGTCCCTCCATGGTCATTAATGTATGGAAAAATGAGTAAAAAAATTGGCAGCTTTCGGCTGGGTCCTGTAGAAGACCTCACGTGTGATTTCCCTCAGTGATTTTCCTCATTTACTGGTAGGCCCCCACAGGGTCCCAGGTATTGAGCAATATCGCTCACCTGAAGCGGTAGCTCTCTCCTGTAGCACTCTGTGGCCTTTAGGGTTAAACACAGTCACTGGCTTGCAGGAAAATACAAGGAGCACACTTATATGCAGGACTTGTTGTAAAACTGAAGATAGCAGGCGTATGAGTCATGGCATTGTTGTTTCCAGTGAAATAAGCTTTCATCACAAAAGGAAGCAGTATCCAGTTTGTGTGCTCTTTCTCAAAAAATAAATAAATAAATAAATAAATAAATAATTGAAGTCATGGGGTGATTAGCCTACTCAAGAGATGCTACCCCACCGACTGCCCCTAGAGGCCACTGTTTGGGCATTTTAGTTGATGCCCATTTACTAAGGATTCATTTAGAGGTGCTGTGAACTAGGATTCAGGTTTACCAATATGCTATGATGTGATTTGAAAAAAAAACCAAATGAAACAAATGTATAAAACTTTTTAATTAAAGTGACTGAGGAGGCACTGCCTACCTTACCATATCGTGGATAGGTCAGGTAATGAGATACCTCAATAATGAGGAGAAGTTTGTTCAGGAAAGGATTTTCATGAAAGCTTGTTTTGTTTCATTTCGTGAAACGGGCTTCACTTCATTAATTTAAACAGCCATTTGTCATATTTCCATAAAAACAATCAGAACATTTTTTTTCATTTGTTCATTTTGTGTGTCTGGCAATGTTAATGGCTGTTTGCCCTGTCTCTCTTCAGAAATATTACAAAACCCAATTACAGGTCCAAAATAACCTAACACGTGTAATTATCCCTATATCCATCCAAGAGTTATATATTTCATTTCATAACAGAAATGTATTCTTTCTGTTTTGTAAAATAATAACGTGTCTTTATATCCGATGCTTGTATAGAGGTCTGCGTTGTTGTTTAGGGTGAGGTATGTGGGCAGTGCTGTGCGTGCTCGGTGAGAAGGTTTCACCGCAGCGTATCCCTGTTCCATCGCCGCGGCGACGGTGCCTGTTCCGTCGCCACGGCGACAGACCAGGCCCGGGCGCCACACAGCCGCGCAGCGAACGGCGAAATTAAGGCGACAGCCGTGGCGGGTGACTCCCCGCGAGGGCGGCGGTCGGCACCCAGGTGCCGCGACAGCCAGGCCGGTGCTGGAGGCGGGCCCACCCCCTCGCCATGGCGATGCCGGACAGCTTGTCCCACTTCCCCCGGCGGCGGGGAAGCCGGAGGACGGATCGCTGGGCGCCGACGCGGCCCCTCTGGCGCGTGGGCCGCCGCACCGTGATCGAGCGAGCCCCCCCCTCCTCCCCCCCTGCGGGCGCCCCGCCACTACCCCATCTGCCCCTCCCCGGAGCTGTCGGCACGGAAACGTCAACGCGCTCGCCCGTCCCTCACCTCGCGGAGAGACCCCGCCCCTCCCTCCCTCTCCGACGCGGCGACGGCGCCAAGCTCGCCCGCCTGAGCTCGCCAAGAGGAATCGCCGTGACAACGAGCGGGAAGCCTCCCGTCCATCTGTCCGTCCGCGTATGGAGCCTCCACTCCGATAAAGCTAACCTTCAGTTAATATGCCTTTGCATCTACACTGCAGAGCTAAATGCAGCACACTCAGGACACATTAACAGAGGGCGAACACTCTGATGTACACTAAAGAGCCTGTAATTGAGAGGGAAAATAAACGCTTGACCCAGTTAATATTTACTGTGAAGTACGTATTCGTCAGAAACACACGAAAGGGTTTTCATGAATGCACTTGAACTTCCTCTTGGATACATTTGAACTTCCTGTTGAGTCACTTTTATAGTAATGCGTATCTTCAGCCAGCAAGAGCTCCCTGAAACTCATAAGGGGCGACGTCAGGGAAATGTTAAACCTTTCCCCAAAATAAGGCTCTGGTTTATAAGGGGGAAACGGTGTTTGGGGGGTTAGACACGGCGCGGGCTAGCGAGGTTTTATTTGCGCTCAGCAGCTTGCCGTGGAGAGAGAGAGCGAGGCAGAGAGAGAGGGAGAGAGCGAGGGAGAGAGAGAGAGAGAGAGTGGGAGAGAGAGAGAGAGAGAGAGAGAGAGCGAGGGAGAGAGAGAGAGAGAGAGAGGGAGAGAGAGAGAGAGAGAGCGAGGGAGAGGGAGAGAGAGAGAGAGAGAGGCAGAGGGAGAGAGAGAGAGCGAGGGAGAGGGAGAGAGAGAGAGAGAGAGGCAGAGGGAGAGAGAGAGAGAGAGAGAGAGAGAGAGCGAGGGAGAGAGAGAGAGAGAGAGAGAGAGAGAGCGAGGGAGAGAGAGAGAGGGAATTCAGCGGCTCATTTGTTTTACGGGCGGGAAGCTGCCGAATGTGGGTCCCAGGACCCCCGGGGGCTGGCAGTTATAAAGCGCAGTCACACGTGGGCTCGCCAGCTTGTACCCGCAGCGAGGGTGTTCCCAAAACGGGGCCCGGGACACGCCGACCTTGATATAAATTAGGTCCTGGCGGACCGGCGTCGGGCGGCTGGAGGCTAGCGGAGCCGCCGCTACCTGCTGTTAGCACTGGCGCTACACCACCGCAGTGCTGCGCCGTGTGATGCATTAGCGCCCCGGTATGCTAATTGGGCTGTTGCGTTGCTCTGCTTTAAAAACACTCAAGGCTACATGAGTAATTCATGCCGGTGGAGGGTAATGGCTGACTGAGGACTAGCACAGGCGCTGGCGCAGGTGACCTGAGAAAGTGCAACTTGACACATTAGGGCTTGCTAACTTCATCGCTCAAGGACATTCGTCTCCTGACGTCTTGCCACCCACTTCAAAATCACCCCCCCCCCACCATAAAAAAGACCATACACAGTAAAAGGTTCATTGTTAATTCAACTCTTAATAACAGAACACATTCCAGAGCAGGACGAAATGTTATCTGTTAAGAGCTGAATTAACACTGTTAGAGTTGAATAAACACTGGATATTTTATTGTGTACAAATGTCTGGGTTTGAGGGAGGGGATGGTGGTGGTCGTGGGATTGAAATGAACAAATTCAACAGTAAAAACTCCCTTTTATTTTGCTTCAGTGAGGGAAAAGCGGTGATTGGTCTGAAGTTGTGACCTTGGCGGGATTCTGGAAAGCTGGTCCGAGGGCGACCGCGCCGTTGCCGTGGCACCGGCGAGAGGCCGGAGCGGTGTGCGCGCATTATCGCGCGGCGGGAGTGATCCGCGGCGCTCACAGGAACAGGAAGTCCACGGGTCGCCGCGGTGACGGAGCGGTCAACGGAAGAGAGGGCGAGGGCCAGGACGGCATGCCGAGGCGCCAAAACACCGCGACCCGCGCCGAGAAGGTGACGGGAGTCGCTACGGTAACAGATACCGCACGCGCGCGCGTGTATGGCGCCATTTTACACCTCAGAGGGAGAAGGACAGAAACATAATGGGAAAGATTTAAAGAAGTAGAGAGAAAGAGACGTGAGGAAAGAGAGAGAGAGAGAGAGAGAGGACACGCACTTCCATTTGTGAGGAAAAAAAGGTAGAATGGGTGAGATACGGAGAGAGAGAGAGAGAGAGACAAACGAACGGGTTGAGTGGAGGAGAGAAAGAGGACAGCTCTGTTGCTTATCTTTTCGATGAATCAGACGGAGGCTCAGATTCTAATGGCGAGATGGAGTCTGACAGCACTTTTCATTAAACCGCCCCCCCCCCCCTCCAGCCCCCCCCCACCCAACCACCACCCGCCCTCCACTCATGATGGCGAACAATTTCTTTAATTACTCATAGATTTCCTCTAAATATGGCGGCCGTTGGAATCTTTAATGACACCGGCGAGCATTAGGGGTTCCATTAAGGGGAAATTGTTTTCTCTTCACTCAGGGTGAGCGCGTCGGTATTAAGAGGAGAAATCTCGCTTGTCTCCCGCCCCTGTCATCATACTCCATCAGCCGCGCCAGCCAATCGGCGAACAGCGACACAAAATGGCAGCCGGGCGCATCTGAGTGCTCGTTTGCCACCGGAGTTCCTTCTGTCTCTGTCCTTCCCTCTGCGGCTTGTTTCTTTAACCCAGTGGTTCATGGGTAATGTTACACGCTGCTGTCACAGTCCCGATTCTGGAAGGCCAAGCTAGGCTTGTTATGGTACTATGGAGGTTTCATTAAATCCTGTTATTTCAGACGTGAAACTAGGGGATGCAAACTGAGGCTACAGGAACAACATACATGATTGCAATTTATTTTTTAGCAACTATTTATAGATAGTTGTGATTTGATGTGATTTTTGTTATTGATGACTGAGAATCACAAAAAGCAGAGCCAGATAAAATAAAAACTTTAAAGGCCGCATTTTCCACACTCACAAAGGCAAAAATCAAGGGACACGAACCTAAAGAGATTCTAAAAAAAAATCAAGTGAAGCGAGTGTAAGTTTTCAGGGCTTCCAAGCAGACTCTCAAACACAAGGCTGTGGCCAGGCTAGCGCTGCTCTTAATCAGGCCAAATCAAGCAAGAAAAGGGGGAAAATACATTTCAAGCACCAGAACCATACTGTCTGCCTTCCCGGCTGTTATGATTAAATCTGAGATGTGTTGGGCAAAGTTAGGCTTTAGATTTTACAATATGGGCATTGTAGAAATGAAACTGCTTTGCAAATCTTCATGGTTCCCGAGTGTTTGTTTTGCTCTCCCAGTGCAGGGACAGATTCATTCATTCTATAATATATTGTGATTAAATATTTTAATTAGTCATGCATTTATGCTGTGTGTGGGAATTGCTGCATATGTAGTATGCTTACATGCAAATATTTGTTTAAGAAATTCAATTGGTTTTGTATGCAATACTTAATTTCTCATTTTAATCTACAATACATTGGATTAATGCTCATGAATATTTACTTACCTACTCAAAAGTGAAAAAATAATGATAAAGAGTATTCACTAATAAAGTAATTTGTCTCAAAAAGGTGCCTATATTAGAAGCCTATAGAGTTTCTCCTGTGGGACTACCTCAGCTGTGATGTTGATCAGTCTTTCATAATTTCTGACAAAATTATACACTTTATGTACATTTGGTTTAACATTAATAAAAACTTCTGACTAACTATACACTGATACGGTGGTTTTATTTACGCAAGACTACTTGCATTGAGATTTGCCAACGGAAACATGACCAGATGAAAAATAAACCAAGCTGGTTGATTGCAAAGTGGGGAGAGAGCTTCTTTGCAACAATACATGTTATTTTGAGGACACGGTTGATTATAATAGCATGTAAGAATAAATAAAATAGAAAAAAAATACCCTTGGTATGGAGCGCACTGAGAATTTAAAAAAGCGAGATTTCTCATTGTTATTTTAATTCGCTCCCATTTTCTGATTTGTGTTTCTGCCGCACCACTTCAATCACAGATGAAACGTTGCATCATAAACCTGAATTTGCTGCTGATCATTCAGAATGCAATTACTGCAGGGTACACAATCATATGCCGTCTGGCAGTGACAGAGAATTCCGCATTTCAGATGCTTTTTCCGACAGCCACATACTTGCGGATGCAGCGCGGAGCCAAAATGGTGACACAAATCTAATCTAATAATGCGAGATTGGATTTAATCAGCTAAAGCATGTTGTCAAATTAAATATAGTTAACATCTGAGACAGATGCCACTGATGTGCTGTGCCACTAGCATTCTGCTGAAACACTCCCTTGATAGTGTAACAGATTGGATATGTTGGATATGTAAAATCTAAGAAGTATAACGTATAACTGATGTAGGATACAAATATTTACACAATTATATTAAGAACTAGTGACAAGCTGCCTAAAATGTATGATAATGTTGCCATAAAGAAAACGTGCACACTGATGTCCACTTGCTTTTGTGTATATATGACTAACATTTTTCTTCTAGACAATGTATACGTAACATTCTTTTCATAGACAATTACTCTGTACATTTCTGTAGTAGAACAAACATCAATGGCTGAATTAGCATAAACAATCATTTAAAAAGACACTAAATATCCTAAACTCCTTCAACTGAAGCTGACTTTATCTAATGGCTTATTTGGATAAAACACTGTTAAAAAATTCCCCCCCGAAAGACGAATGGTATGTTCTGTAATTGTTTCTCGAGAAATTAGATAGATTGATTTGCTGTCCTCCATTAAAGTGCATCTATTTAAACAGGCTTATTCCAGTGTAAACAGAAGTGACTGATAGTATTAGTATTGAGCTAGTTTTAGCATATATTGACCATTTAATTAGAAATCTCTGTGTTTTTTTTAACCCCCCCATCCTCTCCACCACCACCACCTTTTTCAACCTCCACTTTGATTAAATCTGTGTGTGAAATTGGAAGCACATTCTCTCCTTGCATTCTGTCTTCCCGGTTGACAATGGAAGAGCCCGGTAGGTTTTGGGCGCACTCCACCTAGGAGGGGATTGAGCCAAACATCTTTAGTCCAAAAACAATTCTCTGCACAACTCACTTTGTTCTTTTTTGTTTAACTTGAAGTGAAGGGAAAACAAGACTAATTGTTGAGAATAAGAGTAATATTGTCTTAATTGTGTGATTTAAAAGTACTGTCGTTCAATTGAACCAATCTCTCTATATTAACCCGAAGCTCTAAATAGCTCCGTTTACCTCCTAATGAGTGTGTTTCAGTTGTACACGTGCGGATGCTCTTCAGCAGTGTTTTGGCGGTGATCGTTTCTATAAAGAAGGGCGTTTTCGGTGACACTCTTATCTCCAGATCTCGAGTGCATCGACACATCATAAGAACAGACTGTGGCTTGCTGTGGCTTGCTGTGGCTGCCTGGCTTCGTATCGGGAAGCAGGGAGGTTTTGGTCCATATGGCACCAGCCAAGGCCTTTTTCCTTGTGGACCCCAAAAAAGTGATCTTGCTTTTTGGCTGCCTCTCCTGCCACGGTAATGACTAGATGTGATGTTCTGTTTGGGCTGTTTGTCCCAGCGAGTGGCGGATTCCCATTCAGAGCGGTTCCGCTGGCTTGTTTCTGCGACTGGGTTCCTGTTCCTGTGTCTGATTCGTGCTGCCTTGCATCCAGGTTTCCTTTCACCTGTAACAGAGAAGCCCTTCTCTGGGATCAGAAGTATCAGAACACAATGTTCACACAGACTTGCGCTGCGAAACATAAACACATTCTGAAATTAATCACATGCCCTTGTCATGTCCGACAGTTGTTTAAACTGTTCTGTCAATATTCCTTTTTGCTAAATTACAGGTGAAAAAAGACAGTTACAACTGAGTACTCCGGTAATTCTGCACACTGTAAAAATCCACACGTGATATATTGAGTGTTTGAGCTTGCTTTGCGCCGCGTCTGAAAGAATGATCATTATCGTGAAACATATTAAAGTGCGATTTAAATGCCTTCAAACCAAAGTGGGCTGTGGCAGGTTTGACTGTCGCAGCGGGAGAACGATGCATTTTTCATGTGAAAATGTAGCAATAATCACACACACACACACACACACACACTCACATGTACGTGCACACGCACACACACGCTTGCACAGGCACGCACAGACACACGCACACACACACACACACACGCTTGCACAGGCACGCACAGACACACACACACACACACAAAGCTCCTCCAATTGAGTTGACACTTGCAGTAGGGGGACCAGACAATGGCATTCTCTGTCGATCTCGATATTGAGCGATTGGTCGGCCATACCAACATCTATGACTGCCGTGCTCCCAGGAACGAGGAATTCTGGCTGCAGCAACAGCTTCGAACAGAGAAAGAATGAGAGAAGATAAAGACTGGGAGGGAAAGAGGGGGGCAGAGACGGAGGAAGGGAGGGATAGAGAGAGTGAGAGTAAGAGAGAGAGAAAGAGAAAGACAAAGAGGAGAGAAAGAGAGAGTGAGTGAGGGGGAGAGAGAGAGAGAGAGAAGGAGAGAGAGAATGAGGGAGAGAGAGAAAGAGAGAGAGCGAGGGAGAGAGAGAGAGACCCCTGCACCACTCACTTCAGGCGAATGGCTCACTGGGGAACACAGGAGTCCTGGTGCCAGACAGTGACCAGAGTCGATATCATTAGTCAGCTATTTCAGCAGGGCGAATGCATCATAACAGGGAGAACCTGAAGCACTCAGGAGCACATTAACCTCCATCATCAATCCAGACATCCATTTAACAGCTTTGTACATTATGGATGGCGGTTGGCGGTGGATGGCTTTCTGTGCGGTAGGGAACTTTCCGCACCGAGAAAAAAAAAAAAAGACGTCCCGAAAAATTTCAAATTGAACGACAAAACGCCTTCCGAACAGTAGCCTCAGCAGACGGTTTTATTGTGACGTATAAGCGTTTCGGTGGTGGTGCCGTGATGGGGGGGAATGTAATGTAATGTAATGGGGGGGAGAGGCTGCCTCTCCTGCAGAAGCTTCTGTTTCCTGTTCATCTGTCGCCTCCATTTCCTGAATTTCTACTTCAGCACAGAAGCTGGAAAACAATGAAGCACAAAACTGTGTTTTTTTATTATCTCTTCTTCCTCGAGCATCCATTGACATCTGCAATGCAATGCATTCTGTGCTCTTTACCTTCAATATTCTACACTTTAAACTTTCCTTCAAATCTAAACAATGTCATTGCAAATACAAAAAGAAAAATCCTTTTCATTGCAAAAGCACTATGACTCACATTCTCCACACACACAAAAAGCTTTTAACAACATAAACGGTCGTGCCGTGGGTAACATCGTTGCCTCACAGCAAGAAGGTCCTGGGCTTGAATCCCGGCCTGGGCCTTTCTGTGTGGAGTTTGCATGTTCTCCCCGTGTCCGTGTGGGTTTCCTCCGGGTACTCCGGTACTCTCCCACAGTCCAAAGACCTGCAGGTCAGTCTACTTGGAAGCTCTACATTGCCAATAGGTATGAGTGTGAGTGAATGGTGTGTGCCCTGCGATAGACTGGCAACCAGTCCAGGGTGTATTCCTGCCTCTTGCCCAATGCACGCTGGGATAGGCCAGGATAAGCGGGTATAGATATTGGATGGATAGATGTTTTTTTTCTCTTTGGTTTCTTTTCCTTTGGAAAGAAATAAAAAACAGGTCATGGTTTTCGGGAAAAACCATCTTCTCATTTTCACACCCTGTGGTGACCTGGGCAGACTGAGGCTTGTTCTTCACAGTCTGTTCTTTCACAGATGGGGGGGGGAATCGGCCAAAATCTCCAGAGGAACACGGCAGCCATGAGGAGTCAGACCCGGTCCAACCCCGAGAGAAAACACCCGCGAAACAACAACCCTGCGAGACAGAGAGAGAAAGAGTTCAGAAGAAGCACCATTAAGGCCAAGCTACCCTGAATGAGCAATGTCAAGCCAGAATGAGGAATGTTTGCATGAAAAAACAAATATACAAATGGATCCAGAACATATTTACAACACTTACAAAATATCATATGTGAAGATTTTAAAAAAGCACCAGACAAATGTGTTTCAGCTCTCATTCAGCCAACAGATTACAGCATTTCTGAATCAGATGAACACTGGTGCAGTCTGTGGCGAGTCTTTCGAATGGGACTTAAGTCAAAGAATGTCCCCTATGCACACTGTACATATAACTCCTGTTACATGTTGGAACCTCATTCCACCACTAGGGGGCCGAAGGCGAGCCAACACTTGACGCGAGGCCTCAGAAGAGGACAGACGGAAGACCAGCTG
The DNA here is from genome assembly GCF_013347855.1 of Anguilla anguilla. Taxonomy (NCBI): domain Eukaryota; kingdom Metazoa; phylum Chordata; class Actinopteri; order Anguilliformes; family Anguillidae; genus Anguilla; species Anguilla anguilla. The sequence goes on from NC_049210.1 coordinate 46,191,615, forward strand.
TGACACAGACCAGCCTGTAGGGTTGAGACGAGAGGTCTGTGAGTCAACAGTGGTCACTTCGGGGTCTGATATTCTGGGTACAGGGGGTTTTGAAGGGGACGCGAGCGGCAGTTGGCAAAAAAAAGTGGCGGGAAAAGAGATGGTGGGGGGGGGGGGGGATGTTGGGATTCAAGAGTGCATGAACGAGGGAGAAGCCGGGTCTAGCAGCAGAGTCCTGGATGAGCTGAAGAGGCCAGATGGCATTGGCAAGCAGGCCAGCCAGGAGATGTTTGTAATCGCACAGACAGCCAGGACAGGACTGGGACCTGGAGAGGAGAGAGAGACGTAGGAGCTCACAGGCAGGTGGGTTGCCGGGTTAGTACTTACCTGGGAGATCACCTGAGAAGAGTAAGCTTCTGTTGGACGTGGGCCAAATTAGCTTCTCATAAGCCCCTCATAAAATTCCTCTTGCTCTTCGTATATGTGAACAGAGAAACTGACACCATGTGGAATTTTAGACCATGATTATCATATCATTTGGTTTTCTTAGCACCAGATAAAACCGAATAAAGATGGTTAAACAGCAATGTTAGTGGCAGGCAAACAGTACTCAGAAGGGACTCGTAAAAAGTCAATGTCGATTTTTCAGTGAAGATAAGGGTCGACTGTGCGGGTTAGCGTTTGGGTTTGGGTTACGGTTAGGGTTAGAGTTAGGGTTAGGGTTAGAGTAAGGGTTGGGGTTAGGGTTAGGGTTAACATTTGTATTATTTTATTCATGATATTTACCTTGTTTTTCATCAGTTTTAAATGGGTTTCCTGAAGTTTTTAAAGGTATCTATGGCTTCAATTAGGGTTAAGGGTTCAAACTACGGCTAGGGTTAGGGTTACAGTTAGGGTTAGGGTTACAGTTTGGGTTAATGTTGGGGTTACAGTTAGGGTTAAGGGTTCAAACTACGGCTAGGGTTAGGGTTAGGGTTAAGATTAGTCGGCTCCCCCTCCATTTTTCATTTTTCAGGTCATTGAAGTGATCCGTAGCATGGTACTATCCTGTTAGAAACCGTCTCTCAAATTTATATACCAGTTCCCCGTTCGCACAGAATCGGGCAGCAGGTATACCTTAACAGCCAGGGCATGGTTACCATAATCATTTGATTGCCACCAAGTAATTACTGCAGACGCATATTGATTTTTGTCAGATGCAGAAATGCTACAGTGCTTTCCCGCTACGGTGTATTTAGATAATGATCTGTCAGTAAAAATTATTGTGGCGTCGTTGCAACATGATAAAAAGTATTTTTCTATAAACGGTACACAGCATTCTTATCAATTTCACTTGACCAAATATTTAAACGGTGAACCCAGTTTGTCAAGCTTGTAATTAAAAGATAAAACACGAAACCGATGAATATAAAACTGAGTCCTTTGTTGTTCAGTCTCTCCACTGTGTGCGGATCGCTCTCTAATCTAATGACATCTGAAAAACGGCCTTTAAATGTTGACTGGGTATCCGCTTTATCAGATCTGTCAGGTATATTGTTTAAATATTTGCAACAAGCTGGAAGCTACGGAGCTTGTAAATAAGATCATTGTGTGTTACTGCATATAAATGCACTGTCTACCAAATAGCTATTGTAGCATCAGTCATTTTCCCTCAGATTGTTTTCTTGCAACTAGGAGTAATTTAAGGGGGTAGGGAGGTGGACAGTATAAAGTATAAAGATGTGTATAGTATAAAGATGGGGCTTTCATGTCATTATTTGGATAAGCTAATCAGTAGCCTAAAGCATTTTCCCTTGGAATTTACCAGAAATGATCATTTCACACAGCTGTTCTTTAAAAAAAAAGTTCTTCCAGGGGTCACCCAGACCCCACGAGAGGGTTGCAGTTCTTGGGGTCTATTTATTTCAACCCCCCCCAATATTCAAACTGAAGTTACGGCCTTGGTTACTAGTGTTCTGACAGAGCTGAGAGGTCAGAACTTCAGGGGAAACCTCATTTTTTCGCATCTGAGACTGCCTTCAGAAGAGGTGAACCTGAGGTAAAGAATAATTATGTTTGTTTTTTTCTGGCAAACATTGAAATATTGCTGATATTGCTGGATTTTTCAAACGTACACGATAATCGCTCATGAATGCGATTTGCTTTAAGGGGAAACTTTGGCAAAACACCCCAAAGTGGCCAACAAGGAGCTAAGCACAGAACTTTTTATTAACGCATCGCACTGGCGAGTTTGCTTTTCTAACAACCGTGCCTCAGTTCTCTATTCGCAACACTCATTTGCATTCACTTGATTCATTTTTCACACTCTCTGTACAGACACCTGTTTTGGCAGCGCTGTCGGCCTTGGAGTGTCTGTATGAAAGAGCAGAACGGCGACGCGTTTGGTCCGCGCTCAGAGCTGTTTCGTTACGTCTCCGTCCTTTCAAAACCAACCACAGCCCGCCAACCTGCACTCACTCAGGTCTCCTAGCGACAGAGTCACATGATGCGCGTGGAAAAACCTGGCTCATGCGCTAGATGAGATGAGATAAGATATGCTTTATTGAGCCCCCGTGGGGTAATTCGTCCTCTGCATTTAGCCCGCCCTAGCTGCGTAGGAGCAGTGGGCCGCCACAGTGCAGCGCCCGGGGACCAGCTTTAGTTCTGAGGCCGGTGCCTTGGTCAAGGGCGAAAGCAGGGGGTATTCCGAGCCTGACACGCAAGGCTTTCGGTGTGGGAGGAAAACCAGAGCACCCGGAGGAAAGCCTCGCGAAACACGAGGAGAACATGGAAACCGAACTCCACGCAGAGAGAACAACCGGCTGGGACTCGAACCCGGAACCTCCTGCCATCCGCTGTGCCACCGAGCCGCCTGCTCTTGGCCCCGCCTCGTCTAGACAGCACAGCCAATGAACAGCAGGTGGCAATGGACAGGCAGGAGGTCCAAACCAATCACTGCATTCAATACTCATCCCATGCATTAGATGGACCGCGGTAACTCGTAACTTTCAGGTCATATATTAAATAAATATCTAAATATTTTACTCATATGCAACAAGATCGTTGAAAATCAAAATAACCTCGACACTGACATTAAGGGTACGCTGTTTTTAGTTAAGAAGTATTCTCTTTTTTCTTCGCACATGCTGTTCAATTCCTTTACCCTCAACACACTACTTGCAAGGTGCAGTTCAGTCGATTAAAAGTGTTAGTTATCGAGGAGGTCAATTCGCGAAATGGTGACTCTGCTAATGAAGTGCTCACTTAAAGCGCGTTAATTAAGTTGATTAGACTGTGCGGAAGTTCAGGCCTGATATCTGCATATCTGTCTAGGAACTGTTCAGTGACAAGAGCACCAGATGGCTGGGCTACAAATGTGAGATGGAGAAGTGACCTAATTCATGGGGAAAATGCTGAGTTATCTCCAGGAAGACCAAAGCATATCTTTTGGGGCATCAAATATTTAATAACTAATATTTTAATAATAAGACATTTTGATGTCTACGACTTCTTCCTCAGAGTCTAAAGAAAAATGCAAACATTTTTTTGTTCTAAAATAAACTGTTGCAAACACAATTATGCACATTATGTTATTTTCAATGCAAAGTTTCCATTTTTAAGTGTGTCCTATTGCATACCTAAACGCAATAAATATTTTTTTGTGATTTTTATGTTTATGATTTAGATGATTTTGTCCATCATATACGATAGCTATCCCAAAGACACAACTTAATAATAATTCAGTATTTCTGAATTAATTTTGCTTGAGAATTCAGACCTCTGAAACAGGCCCAAGCATGAAGTACTGTAAGTAAAACCTACACTGTGCTAACAGACTGGTGATCCACATTGTTTTCCCAAATGCAGAAGGCTCCCCTTTGACCAGGGTGACATTGGAGTGCTCGGGGTGGGTCACGGGGTTTTATTTGACTTGTAAAAACTCGGAAAAACGATGAGCAATCAGCCTCTTCCACTCTACAAGATCACTTTAGGCAAACACATCGACTTTATTGGATGCTAACTCCTCTGAAAGGCGCTAATAAAGAAGATTAATTAGTGAGCGCATTACATGAGCTGGATTTGTGCGAGTGTGTGTGTGTGTGTGTGTGTGCGTGTGTGTGTGCTGGATGAGGACACAAGGGCAAAAGTTAAAAAGAGTGAGATTTCTTTGGCCCCATTACAGATGGAAGTTTGCTTAACTCAGGAAACTTGTTCCTCAGCTTCATCACTTGCTCTGTTAAAACTTGCTTTCTTAGGCGTTTTATTATGTTATAATTGTTTTATTTCCGAGCCCGCTGGCTACAGCGCGTACAGCACGTGGCCCTTTGGGACAGCACGCGCGGTGTTTTTAAACACAACGCTTGGCAAAGCGGTTCTGCGGTTATCACCAAATGACTTCAAGGGGGACAGGACTCTCATTTATACGCCTACCGACGGATGAGCTGAGTGAACACCCCTAATGGATGGTGCAAGCATACGCTTTCAATGGGCCATTGATTCGGGCCGGCAGTTACGCATTTAGCATCATTCATATCAGTCATTGATTGACAGGACCCGGCGACACCTCCAGTTGCCTTGGTGAGGTGATGCTAATCTATTATCAGGGTGTCACGTCCTATAACAATCCATCCTCTCCTGAAACGCATGCAGAGAGGGGAAAGCCTAATGTCTAAAGCCTCTCTCTCCATCCCTTATTGCTCGGTTCGGTCTCAAGTCACAGAAATCAATTTGGATTTTTTTTCATACCTCCGTTTCGGGATTCTTGCGGCGATGACAGACATTAGCGACCTACATTTTCACGCGAAGCGTGCCGGCAGTTTATTGATAATCTTATTTATATCTCTTAATCCCCCTGCTGAATGACTGAGCTCGATGTGCGTAGAGGCCATTGCTCATCTCTGAAGGCCCCGCTAAACCGAATTCAATGCGCAGCATTAAGAAAATCTCACACATTATCGGACCTGCATTATTGACAGCACGCTCGGAGTGAAGTTTGTGCAGAAGATTTGTATGATCCGTGGGCCAGTCTGAGAGGCTAACGAGCAGATGAAGGCAATAAACGCATTTTTAAACGGGAAATCCTTGAGACTAAACGCTTCTCGTCTCAGACACTATTACTGCACAGGGAGACACAATAAGACATAACAAACCTGCTTAGGAACAGGACATGCAATACAACAGACATGATTACATCTTCGTCTGTGCAAACAAAAAACAAATAATCACACTCTTTTCCGGAGCTGTTTCGAAGCATTTGCTGTTCTGTCTATCCCAGGCCAACCGCAAACACAATGTCCTCACTCTACTGGCAGACGTCAAGCAACAAATTGCTAATGTTTTGACTCTCAATATTTAAATTTGTCTGGGCAAAAGACAAAATGTTGGTTTTAAAATTCAGTGGGAGGAGCCAAAGATGATGGGTCTGGACAATCATTTCTTTTTCATCTGAAAACTATGAAGAACCTGCAGTTCACGCAGGTTTAAGTGCATCAGGCGATTTAGTCGTTCCTGTAACCAATCACTGCATGTGTGTTTATTTGACTGTGAATATCATATTGTTTTGGACATTACAGATATCACAGAGATGTAAAATCGCTCAATCCTGAAGCGATGTTCTCTGAGAAAGGGCGAATATCGTCAAATTGATTTTCTTTTTCCCGCCCCCCCGAGGCTTCTGGACTGAAACGTCTCTGACAGAGCGGGAGAAACAGGTACACACGGAGTTTTACTACATATTTATTACATCTGGAGTTTTATTTGAAGCGCCATAAAACGAAGCAGCATTTAATAACGGGGAGAAGGAGATGCAAAGCTCGGATCACTGTTTCATTCTGACCCGTCTCGGGTTGAAACGACCCCCCCCCCCCCTCCCCCCTACCCCCCAGGTATTAACCAGCATTTATGGACCATGATTGAGAATGAGCATGCCTTTACAACCTCTCCCTCTCTCCCACTCGTCATCTCCCACCCCTACTCGGGGGGGGGGGGGGGGGGGGCTGGGGGGGGGGGCTGGGGGAGTGGGGCGGGGGGGGAGCGATCAGAGAAATTGAATTGCGCTCCAGAAGCGACATGCATCAACAAAGACAATCGAGTTACATCCCACAGCCACGAGGCAGAGAGAATCTCACACTAAGATTGGACCGCGATTAGCCAGCGAACCCCCCCCTCACCCCCCCACCACCCCCTCCACTTCCTTCTGCTGGGCTGGATTGACTTTTCTTCTGCAGTTATAAGGGGGAATGATCCATGAATCCTCTAGCTTTGGGGGGCTTCTCTGTCGCAGGAGTGGGGGACGGGGGAGACGTTTTTTTGTGCAGGCAGAGACACTTCTACAATCCGCTTCCTCTCTCCGCAGGCAGAGAGCCACGGCAGCCGTTTATCTCGATAGCGGCCGCTAGCACAGAATAACGACTCTTGAGTCTGTCCCCCGTTCCCTGCCCCCTGATTGATCAGGCTTATTTTAGAACGTTCCGATACTGATCTGTACGCAGTCCGAAATATTGACGTCAGAAAAGGGTTGTTATTGTTTTTGAATAAATGCACACATCCTCCCCCCCCCCCCCGTCCCGAATTGATTGATTTGTGATTTAATTGGGCAGTTATTTCACATTGATCTGCTGCGGTTTACCTGCTGTCGCGTCGAGCGCTAGCTTAGCGTCCTGTCAGTGGACGGGTCCCTAAAGCGATGCCCCCCACACTCCCACACGCACCCCCCCCCCCCCAACCCCCCCATGGTCAAAGCCCAGACTAACGGATGTGATCTCCAGGACGACGTGGCACATCAATCCATCTTCCTGGAAGACGGGGTTGCCGGTTTGTCACACATGGATACGAGCCAAGGACACGCCTCAAAAAACAGGCTTTCCACTCCCACAAATCATTGCTGCGAAGATGCCATTAACTGTTTAACAAGCCGGACCAGATGATGGTGCTTATCGTTTTACTCTATTTGATCGCCATTTATGCGGCTGTCTACAGATCTGGGGGTGGCATAAACATGGATCTGGAGTCTTACAGTACACCAGACTCAGGATAGTCATCTCATTTCACTGGGGGCAAATTGCAAATTACATTTGGGCAAACAAAACCTTGACTTACACAGTTGAATTTGCTCATAATTTTGGCACTGAACAAACAAACATGGAGAATATTAAATCTTGATCAGCATGTGTCCAAAACTCTCTGTAGTTTAAGAAAATATTAACATTCAGAATATTATAATAATATCAATATTATTAATATTTTTTTCTTTCACCTTATGTTTTTTTTCATAGACTGAGCAAAGTAATTGGCACTTAGCAGCATGGAATCAGTCTGCAGCAACAATAGCAGTGTTACACAGCACCCTACATCAGAAACGCAGGTAGCAAATGCTAGCTGATTCATCTTGTGAACTGCCTAATGGGTCTAAGCTCACATTACGTTCAACTGAAATTATATTTCCACTCCTGAAATGACTGTGGCGTTCGGAATCTGTGGCATTACAGAAGCTCAAGAGTGCGTTCCCCGCGCCGTGTGTCGTCTTGTGGCCGTGGTTCCAGGTAACTGGCAGACATGGGCTTGTGCGTGGCGGGGGGGGGAATCGAGAGCCCCCCCCCCCCCCCCCCGGTAAACTTTGGGGAATGAATAGGCTCTGCGCTCAGTTCCGCGCGACGGGTCCGATCCTCCTTCGCCCTCCCCTTGATGAGGGAGTCAGAGCGGCCCTCTCCTCCAGCCTCTCCCAGCCCCAGCTCAATAAGCGCTCTATTAAAAGCTGCGAGGGTAAATATTGACGTTCCTGAGGCATGTCTGAGGCTCCCTGATGGAGGGGGGGGGGCGGTGGCGGGCTGGGTGTATCGTAGGTGAGGCGGATGCCTCCAGCTTCTCTCCTCCAACAGGTCCATTACAGTCCCAGCACAGCGTGGAGACTGTGGTGGGGGGGGGGGCACCTGATCGTCCCCCTGTGGAGGTTAATTGCCCCGGTGTACGGGTGATTGCCCTTCTCAAATGACCAGCGCACACTCTATACACCGCGCCGAATGTAAGTGACATCCAGGAACTGCCCTTCAAGTATTTGCATTACAGAAAACGTGCTGAATACGCAAATACATTTCCCTGTAGGGAGGGGTGGGGGAGGGGGGGGGGGGGGGGGGGGGGGGGCAGTATCCAAATTTGTGTTTGGGATTACAGTTAGAGCAATGCATAATGCTCATTTCTGGACCGAGGCATGATGCTGAAATCTAAATCTGAACTAATATTAATTTATGGAAATCTGATTTAACAACGGATCACTTTCCTTAAGTGTCATCGAGGGGCGAGCAAATTATACTGTTCAAGAGCTTTCCAGTTTGAGGGTGGCAAGCAGTACATTGAGATATTCTTCAAGGGTTGAACTCACATCTTGGTCTTATTGTTCTGGCTCAGTCTCTCCTGGCTTCTTGACTCTGGCTCGCTGGGAGACTGATGCCCTCTCAATCTGCTGAATAGGTAATCGGCGCAATCTTTCGCTTAGGCTGCGCAGGTAAAATAACCGTGCGTGCATCTGATTGCACCTGTCTGGCTGTACACCTGTCTGTGGACTCCCATCAGTGATATCAGCCGGACCCCGATGGCACTTACTGATTGCTGAATGAGAGTTGGGAGAGTTACCTTCCTCCGAACAGAAGGCCAGCTACGATTTTAACCCTGTTGTGTCAAAAAACAAGATAAGATCATTGTAATTCAGAGCGAAATCAACCACAAGACACGGAACAAGAATATTTATCTCAATGAGATTGGTGGTGTCCAGAATGCAGAAACAAAAAGTTCTGGCGTCAGGCTTGATTTCAGATTTTTTTTCTGCTGCCGTTGAGATCACGACTGCTAGCCCCCCCGGTCCTGGAGACCCCCCCCCCCAGCGTCCCCAGGCCTGTGGTCCGGTACGACAGCTCGTCTCAACCGACCTTGATTGAATCGATATGAATTCCCCCAAAGCCCCTCCCCCCACCCCCCCAGGTTGTCACGGCGATCGTGCTTTAAAGCAAAAAAATAAATAAAATAATAAAAAGCACCGTAAAGCCTATTAGACCGTAGCCCTTCAGGACTAGAACCGAGGCCCAGTGTTCTGCTACGTACGCTAGCAGAAAGAGAGACGCTTTTTCCCCCCCAGGATTCCACATCAGAAATGTGGCTGGCGCAGCAGAACGGCGGCCCTCCAATAACGAGCGGCCCGCGCTGCTGAGTGCGCTCGGGGAGACGGAGGCCTGTCCTCATCAGGCGACGCCAGGCCTCGCCAACCCCTTCGGCTGAAATGTGACACACAGCGCTGAGGAAAAAAAAAAAACCTCTGACAGGATTCTCCCGCAGGTGGGCGTTGACACCCCAGGTCGATTCATCACACCCCCCCCCCCCCCACCCCGGCCGAATCCCCTGACACCTCTGTGCCAGGTAGAGAATGACATAAAATGGCGGTAAGGTGAAATGGCGTATATAGATGACTGTGACAGTGAGGTTTATGTTGGATATAAAGTTGGAGTGTCGCGCCGTCGATTCCCGGGCCAGGTCCATTCCGGCTCCGTTTCAGGTCCGTTCCAGGTTTTCGATGCAGCTCAGCTTTACCGTTGCACCTTCAATATCTCTGATCATTAAAGATTAAGAGGGACCAATATCTAAATGCCAGCTTATTGTATTTATTTGAATACATTCAATAAATCGAGCAGGCAAACCTCAGCACAATCTGCGGGCCTTGTGTATCAGTGCGGTCGATATCAGTGGTCCTAACGATTAGTAACTAATAAGCCAATAAATAAACAAGCCAATAACTAATATTTCTGGTATATAAAATGGAAATGATAGCTGAAAAAAGTGAAATGCATAAATCAGACAGGTGGTATGAGAGATGAACCCTTCTTTATGACCGAAATAGTTTAATGCTCCTCTTTGTTGAAGAATGATAATGGCTTTGCTTTGAAATTATTGTTTTAAAAGCAATCTTTATTTCACTCTCTCTCTCTATAACACTGTGATAAGACTCACCTTTTCTTCCTCCCAAGCTGGATAAGGTCACTTCGTTATAGGACCTCAGGCATTTAACAGCTTTAATTTGCATACATTTCAGAAAAAAGAGTCCATTCAACGACAGACCTGGTGGTATGGGCATATCTAAATCCAGCTGCTTTTCCAAATAAAAGAAGAGTCTTTATGATAAAATTCTTTGATTTCAAAAATGTAACAAAAAAAAATGCATACAATAATTTCAAAAGCAAACAGATCAGAGAGTAGATCTCTGTGATATAGTTTTTCAGCAAAGCTTTACCTTGAACCACAGCCTACAAAAAACTGCTGTGCTCCTGACATGAAAACATTGTCATTTTTTCCATTATCAGCTGGTAACAGCTCATTACAGCGTTTGATCTCACATTGCTGTCATAACGTATGCGGTGAATTTAACAAAGCGGCTTGAAAATCTGTTGCTAGGTGATTGCTGTTTACACGGTCAGTCAATGACATCTGTTACAGGCTGTAATTTGCTGTGGTGACCTGTCATGGCCGGTCTGTACATAGTGTAATACTGCACTTAGGTCATTGCTACAGTTTTTTTTTTTTTTTTTTCACATTTCACAGCAACACTGCAGTACCACACAGCTATAGAGAAACTGAATGACGTAAACAAGGACCACTGGACTGTGGCAACCAGGCTCTGTCTCTTCTCTTTGATGGATTAAATGAAGGGTTTCAACTTTGTAACTGTAACTCACTGCCACCTACTGAAAGCACTGTGGCCTGTTCCCAGCCAAGACCACAGAATTACTGTGAAATTCACCTGCTCCACCTCTGCAGGTGAGTCCTGGCAATAAAACACCCCTGAGTAGCTCAGTCACATCACTCCCAGGTTTTGCATATTGAGTGCAAACGGACGTGGGGTGGAATTGCAGTCGGCACACGGGGGAACGGGCCTCATCTTGACACGATGCTCTTTCGGGACACGTCAGTCAGTGTTCAGTCATAAACATCGCCCTCTGAATGTAGCACAAAAAAATATAAGAAATATTATTAAACGCTGAGGGAAAAGCAGCGGAATACACAGAAAAAGGAAACGCTTTGCTGTTTAATTGTAATGCTCTGAGGGCTCTCACCAGCCGCTTTGAATATCGGAAGAGCAGGACGGGGTCTGGCGTGCGGGTCACCTTGGCACAGGGATAGACACTGTGCTCACTGTTAAACAGTCTCCAGAGGCCCTCTCTCCGTTAACGGTGAAACCAGTATTACCCACAATTCCCGGCCTGCAGGCCCCCCCCCCTCCTCCCCCCACCCCCCTCTTCCACACTCAGATCTCCTCTGCCAATGCGTTGGCTCAGTCAGACCGTTAGAGTTTGTGTTGTTATGGGAAAGGCCTGGTGAACTACGTCACGGAAAGCAAGCGTGCTCGCGCATCCCTTATCGTGAGTTAGCGCACACGCCGCGGTCCCCACTTAAACACGGACTACTCCTCGCAGGAAAATCAATTAGCAGATCAACGAGACAACGAGAAAATGCAACCCCAGGGCAATTAAATGAGTGCTTGGGAAAAAAAAAAAAACTAAACAAATGGGGCAAAGCTGAAAATACGTTTCTTAGGCTGCACATTTATTTGTGCAGCAGTGGCATGGGCGATGTTGAGTGGTGCTTCTCAAGATGTAACCATGGAGATGGAGAGAGGTGCCCTTAACATAAAAAAAAAAATACATAGCTGATTGACCCAGAGGACACTCTGAGACTGAAGGCCAAAGGAACAGGGGTTCGAGCCTCTCTTTAGGTCCATCGGTGCGTGTGCCTGGCAGTATCCCGGTGATTATTTTCAATATTTGGCCCGTTGGATGGAAATATGTTTGCTCTTCCGATGATCAGCTGTAGTCACATGGTCTGCTGTTTGTAAGGCCGCATCTTGTAGCCGTATTTCAAACAAAGCACCATTTAACCCGTGTGTTCTGTTTACCTATTAGCACCTGTGAAACTGCTAGCCTGGGTCAAAAATACCTCTAATATCATTAGGATTTTAAAGCAATACAGAAATAAAACATATGTAAAAATACTCCATGTATATTATGTTAGTGAAGACAAATATAGAAACAACCACAATGGAAACATTCTTATACACAGTTTACAACCAAATACGATTGTGCATGTTTTCTGAATCAAGTACAATTATGATAACTAAACAATTATTATAATACAATTTATTTCAATGAACACAAGGCATGCATGTTTTTCCTTCTCTTTACCTCTTTATGTAGTCCTGTCCTCCACTTTGAAAATTCAGTAATGGATATCGATCCTTGAATCAAAGAAGGGAATACGATTGGTCAAGTGGGAGTATAGGTCGAGCGCAATTATAATTCAGAACCTGACAATGCATAACTCGCTGCTTTTTTTCAGACGTATAACATGGCAGTTCATTTGGTGGATGGAAGTCAAAGGATAGAATTAACTACACGGCTGCATTAAAATGTCGCCCTGTAGTTTTTACATTAATACTCATCCATTCACCCATGAAATTGTACACTCTGTTTCTCTCCCCTTTTCATCTCAGTCTGGCCCCATAAGTGCAAAATTTACCTCCACATGCCAACTCCCAATCAGAAGGGAGATTTCTGGCCCAACCATTTGCATGGAAGTAATATTTATTCATTTTTTATTTTTGAGCTCTGCAAATCTGGGGTCACTGGCAATAGAAAAGTTTAGAGAAGACGGTCACTAACTAAGTTGGAGGATCTTGGTGCCTTTGGAGGGATCTATGACGATGATAGCCCACCTGTATGAGGCAATGATCTCTCAGTGTCAATAACAAGTAGAGGCAAATATGTATGGGTCAGAAATAACAGGCTACTGTCTGACCAACGACGGCTTTCTCTCTATATGTTAGTGAAGATAGAGCTTGTGCTTGTACAAGGTTGAGGGTGAGAGAGAGAGAGAGAGAGAGAGACAGAGAGAGAGAGAGAGAGAGACAGAGTGAGTGTGAGAGAGAGAGAGAGAGACAGACAGACAGAGAGAGAGAGAGACGTGCTCAGCCAGAGAAACCCCTTTGGCCCCCTTTGCTAATGTTATAATCCACAAAACAGTTTTGACAGTCAGCCCCGGGGGGTGATCACAGGGCTCTATTTACGCTGCTTGACACCTTCCTGCTCCTCTGCAGCGCCGATCTAATTAATAGATGTTAAATGGGCGTCTGGCAAATGGTGCATGCAAATGATGTGTTTCCAGCTATCTGAATTAAGCACTCGCTCGTCCCGCTGCAGGCGCCCGCACATAAATTGGCCCTCTTCTTCTCGCTCCGCCTTCCCCTTGTTCCGTTCCCCCCCACCCCGCCTTCGCCTTGTTCCGTCTCCCCCTACCCCTCCTTCCCCTTGTTCCGTCTCCCCCCCCCCCCTCCTTTTCTCTGTAGAGGTGAATCCTGTCTGATTGATGTCTCGGTCGGGTTCTTCTTTGGCTGAGGAGCGCAACCGGCCTGCATGTTTATGGTGAACTAGAGCCAAGACCGAGGGACGGATAACATGACATCATGCGTGTGTAGGTGATTAATTGTCATTTTAATATTGTTTATGTTGGATAATATCTTCAGGCGAGAAATAAATACATATGCAACTAATTAAATAAATGAATAAAAATAACATTTATAATTTGATAGTTTTTAGTTTGCTTAAATGTTGTATTAAATGTAAGACTTTAATTTAATGTCATATGATGTGACGCAGTGTTGAACTGAGCACTGACAAGCATTTCATGCTCATATTAGCTCTTATTTTGGACTTAAATGTGCCATCTGAGGAGCAGATGGTGCTGGGCAAATTGGCTGTCTTTGTGTTATTACATATACAAAACCATTAATGAATAAATCAACGCCCATCAGATAGGCACGTTTCACGCAGCTGGTAAACGCATAATATGGATAAACAAGTTAACTGAATTTACATTTTTGGTATTTCATGTAAACTTGAAATTATGTATTTTGAAATTACACAGCATGGGGTTTTCATTTATTTTGTCTTCCGAACGCTGTGATTGGACAGTTTTGGGCGAAAGGACATAATTTCCTCTGGGTCACGCACAAGCCAATCAGTGGTAGCTAAGTGTCCTGAGAACTCAGGTTCCTGTGCATTGATATACCACTCGGAAGATAATTTTTTAGATATAATTATATATATATATATATATATATATATATATATATAATAGATATAACCCCTTAAAATGTAGATGTGATTTTTAAGGGGTTGCTGGGTGGCCTGTTCCGCACACACGTGCTCTCAGGTGTATGACGTTCCCCAAAGACTGCTGTCAGATCCCGACCAGTTTTGATTGGTTGGCTAGCAAACCTTTAATTGGCCGGCATCTAATTAGGTGCTTGATTGCCTGGGGACAGAGAGCTTTTGTCAGCAGGATTCTCCCGACCTCGTCACCTGACAGTGCCTTGTGTGTGCCGCTCGGTTGCGCTCGAAGGTTACTTCTCCCGTGCAAAGGCTGCTCAGCCCACAGCAGAAGAAGAAGAAGAAGAAGAAATGACAGCTGGTAGGCGATGACTAGGAAGAGAACGCTTTCCTGCATGTGCGCTTGCTTAAGTTGATGGAGGATATTGTTGTAATGATGAGACAGGCCTATAAAATAATTGCATATTAGGCGTCCGGATTTGGAGGGGAAAAAAATGATAGCCGATAAGAATTTTATTTTAAAAAACATTGGTTGTTAGACGGAAATTGAAGTTTTATTTCACAATGACAGAATATGAGAAAAATTAGAACACGAGAGAAAGTACAGGCATATGAAAACTGGAGTAATTAATTATGTTTAATGATGGAGAAAGTAGACTTTAACATAGCAAATAAACTAAACGCACTAGTTACATTTCACAGAGTACATTTTTACAATAACAATCCAGTTATACAGCTGGATATTACTGAAGTAAATCAGGTTACATTCGTTAAGTAACTGCAGCAGAACCACAGCTGGTTATCAAATGCACAATCTTCGGGTTGCAAGGCCACGTTTCCAACCATTATAGTACATTTCCAACCCTATTAAACTCTTTCACCTTCATTGAAAGGTAGTTCAGAGTTGAGAGGAAACACCATAAAATCCTAAATATCCATTCGTGAAAAACTGAGAGTACTTTAAAGTTCTTCACACACCAATAATGAACATGTTCTTCACCAGCTCTGGTTAGTATGCATTTACAAGTTTTTTGCACTCTGTTTTTGTAAACTTGAGTTGGGTTTTTTCTTCTTCTGTGCACATATACAAGGGTAATTATATCAGGGGAAAGTGCACCCCCTGGCTCTGACAAATAGATAGAATTCCCAAATTAGGCCATCACTGTTTTCACCCAGCTAGCTGCACCATTAAATTAATCTGCATACCAATTCCATTATAGGTGTTGCTAAACACTTCATCATTCGCAATCAATCTTCTGAACTGCATTTTGTCCACAGCCAGCTATCATCCATCACAAATGCTAAACCGTAGTCAGAAGGTGTAACACATCCTAACGAACTGCGCGTTCAAATGCCAAACTGAATGCGCCTGTGTAATTAAACTTGCCATT
Organism: Anguilla anguilla; assembly: GCF_013347855.1. Taxonomy (NCBI): domain Eukaryota; kingdom Metazoa; phylum Chordata; class Actinopteri; order Anguilliformes; family Anguillidae; genus Anguilla; species Anguilla anguilla. The sequence goes on from NC_049210.1 coordinate 46,207,105, forward strand.
CTAGCACATTTCAACATTAGCCTGCATCAGTTCCATATTCAACCAGCAAACTAAAATATCTGCAAGTCTATTTGACTATCATGCAGTTATAATAGATTTTATGTAATTAAAATGCAGACAAACAGCACTTCAGTAAACAGCATTATAATTTCTACCTTTGCAAGCACAAGTAGTATTATTATTTATAAGGCGGTGAACATTTATAATCATTCGAGTCTCCAGCTTTCTTATTTGAGCACCAAGTTTAATAAAGAAACCCATAATGCTTTCTGCAGTAATTCCCGCTCAATGGTCTTACAAGCTGTCAGCTAATTTCCGCCTCGTGCGCCAATCACCAGCTGGAATATACAGGTATTATACAGGTACTTACAACACTCCGTTTCATTGCATGCACTAAATTTAATTATTCCTCTCTCTCTGTTTTTATTTAAATGTGTGTTCGGTTGAATACTGCCGCTATGCCTCCATCCACACACTGGCAAATACAGTATAGTAACCTTGGGTACGTGGGTGGCTGTGTGGTATAATGGGTAAGGTAACTGGGCTTGTAACCTAAAGGTCCCAGGCTCAATTCTCGGGTTGGACACCATCGTTGTACCCTTAAGCAAGGTACTTAGCCTGCATTGCTTCAGTGTATATGCAGCTGCATAAATGGATGCAATGTAAACGCTATGTAAAAAGTTGTGTTAGTTGTGGATAAGAGCGTCTGCTAAATGACTATAATGTAATGTAATGCAATGCAATGTATGTGGTGTATGTGCATTTCCCCTGTTTTTGTTGCTCAGATGATAGGAAGCAAAGAAATGAACTAATGATACATTAAAAGCGCATCCCCCACTTCCCACATTTGATCAGTACGCCATATGTTTATTTAAATCTAATCGCTCGCCTTTTCTATGCCTTCTAATCGGTGCCGTGCTGACTTGTTGAATTCTTGCTCGTCTGAAACGTGGTTGATGTAAAGCGCAGCGATGACCTTTCCGTGCATTATCTCCGATCGTATTTTTATAAAGTGCACATTCACAGATTTACGAGTTAAAGCGAACGCCAGCGCTCGGTCGTCTTCCTCCTCCTCCTCCTCCTCCTCCTCTCTCCGGCATGAGTCGGGCTTTTACGTTACGGGCGAGGTGAGATTCACAATCGGGACACCATTTTGCATCACGACTCAAAAAAAAAAAAAAAAAAACCCTTCTGATGTAGCTCCTACTCGCACTCCTCGTTCCAAACCAAATGTCTCTTCGGGACACCAGGCCTCTCTTAACAGAATTCTTTGCAGAATTAACTCATAGAAGGAAACTGAGCCTACGTTTTATGCAGGCATTAAATTGTGAGGTTAAATTGTGTGTGTACACATGCATATTAATTAAGGATGTTTCATAATTCACACATATGTGTGTTTTCCTTACGTATAATAAACATGACTGAAAGCCTTATGGTTTTCCTCAGTGAATGCCCTTAATTGCCGCTGTATGGTGGATTATCATAATTGACCTCACAAACTCGTGTAATGAAGACTGCTGTTGTGTAGAGAAGTCGCTTACACTCTCACAGTCACTGTACTAATGCAATGACATACAGGAATGGCATGTCTGTTTGCATATCGCCTAAATGTTGCTTTTGCTTTAAAACAACCAAACCAATTTACAATTTTTTATTTCCCCTTTGTAAATGCACTGTGCTCTTAGAATATTCCTACGGATTGTGAAAATGTTTGTCGCAAGCCTGGATTTCAGCTACACGGCTAAAAGGGAACAGTTTGCGCACATGGTCCGGGTCGCGTGTGGAAGCGAGTGGATTTTCACATCGTGTTCCAGGTTCATAAATCTGGCATGGATTTTGGCGTTACACACAATTTACGATCAAATCGGTGGATACAAACACTTCATAAATGAGGTCCACCGTGTTCTGAGCAAAATGAAACATGTGCTTGCGAAGCTGGGACTGCCATGACGTATTGACACGTGTGAAAACATTATAATGACACTGTTGCGCTTCTGTAGTGTAGTGCTTTATGTGTCCTACATCTATGTTTCAGCAAGGAAACAAAAATAATAATTTGAAACCTATTTTTGTTTGTTCATACAGTAGTAATGAGGCCTGACTGTGTGTATTCACACACACACACACACATGAACACACTCAGACACACACACACACTTGCACACACCTGTGGTCATCTCTCCTCTTCCACATCTCTTCTGCTGAATATATTTCAAACACAGAGAGAATACCACTGATGTGAATATAAGATAAAATTGATACACCAGAGATCAATATAGTGCCTTCAGTCATATTAAACATATTCATGAAAAACAGTAGGACAAATCATTTCTATTCAAATGCTCTTGTAAATGCTCTGCATGTATAAATAAAGCACTATTTTTGAAGAAAGTTTTTTGCTGTGAAAATATGAAATATTCCTGGAAGGAATTTAGAAATTTAGAAAATATATGTTCATGAATGCCACATAATTATTTACTTTTAATTTGAAATCTATAACTTTGCCGCCTGATTGCTGCCCAGTAAGAAAAGGACCTGGGGGAAAAAAGGATTACTCTTGTTTTTAAGTTGAGCCAATAGCAGCATCAGTTTAGGCCTGTGACAGAGAAAGGGGCGTGGCCTCGGGAGGCAAATTGTGCAGGACAAGTTGGCTCCAGGCACCCTTGTGGGCCAGCCCCGCCCCTCGTTGAGAACAGCTGAGCAGGGTTACTTAATCAGCAGGGAAGGGTATAAGAGAGGATGCGGTAGCGTTAGCAGGGGAGAGGACAAACTGTGTGAGTGCTGATGGGCTTGGCGAAGTGCTGCCACCTGACCTGGCGAAGTGCTGCCACCTGACCTGTAGGGTTTCTCCTTCCACCTCGTTTCCTGCCAATGCGGGAGGAAACTACGGATTTGTTTCTTTGAGGGTTCAGCTTTATTATTTTGGGACAGTCTGTGTAACCTTTGTCGTGGCCGGCAAGCAGCTTACCTGCCCGGTGTAGATAGAACTGTCAGGGCTGTCCAGTGGGAAGAAAAAAGGCTCAACTTGGAGCTAGGATTTGTTTTCTTTTGTTTCTCTTTTCTTTGTCTCCGCTGGCTAATATTTTCAAAATAAAAGTCTCGGCATTTCTGTGCCAGAAGCATACCTACTCAGAGACTGTGTTGATCTGCTGCGCCACTCACACACTCCTGGGCGCATGACACAGCGTTGGGTCACAGGCTGTACATTTACAGTAACTTGGCATGGTAGAAGCATAACTTCCCTTCTTATAAACAACTGAGGTTGTAGTAAGGTTGCTCGTTGCTTCAGTTGTTTTGACTGTGTTGCCATGTGGCCAGTGCAGTCATCCAGAGCTCAGATGCAGCATTGCATTGTGGTTTATGCACTAGAAATTCTCGTTCCCAAAAAAATCATATGAGCAAAATTATTGTGTCGATACAATTCGGTAACTGCTGTAAAATGAAAATATAAAACAACTGTGTACTCAATGATGTTTGTATTGCAGTATCACAGGGAAAAAAGTATATGTTAGCTCCACGTTTCCCCACGGATAAACTGGCATCTGATATTTGTGCAGGCCCGAACTCTAACATTGTAAATCATGTGCATTTTGAGGCCAGATTCAGTTCAAGGTAAAAAAAAAAAAAAAACCTCAACTTCAGAGGGAGAGACAGCTCTAAGTACAAAGACAGGGTATACTTTAGATGTACTGCACAGGATCAGGGGATTTAAGAAGCAAAGAAAGTAACTGCGGTGTGAATAGGCTGCAACAGATGGATTGTGAGAAAAGGACTGAGGATTTGGCAGTATGGGATTTTGGGGAAGAAAAAAAATCGACCTTTTCCTTCTCACTTTAATGAAATATGAACAGTCAGAGGCGGACGGAGAGGAGGCAGGAGAGGAGGGCTAACGATCGAGGCCAATTCCTTCAAAATCTTTCTGGAGCAAAGTGAGGCAGAAAAAAGCATCAAACAGTTTACAGGCGATTGGAATTATTTTCTCCTTATCCAGCGGTATAATCACTTCTGATTTGCGGCCTGTTCCGCCTCCTCTGAATTTTTGTGGCTCTGATTCCACATCATTCCGGGATTGTACACCTCTCTCCTTGATGAGAGAGAGAAAGGGTGAGAGAAAATGAGAGAGAGAGAGAGATGTCATCTACGCATTTTAAAAAGAAATTCCGCTTTAGTGCACTTGTCATGCAAATAAAGCGTATTTGAATTTGAATTCAAAAATTTTTGTTGAGAGCCGCTGAGCTCTTTGGGTTTTTGAGATGTGATTTTGTTTTTGTTTCTGTGGCTGACAAACACAGAGATGGCAAAATAACCACAATCAAAAACAAGATAATTAGAGAGAAAGAGAGGGAGGGAAAGAGAGGGAGAGGGAGAGGGAGAGGGAGAGGGGTGCGAGAGAGAGGGAGGGAGGGAGGGAGGGAGGGAGAGAGAGCGGCTGTGAGGTGGAAAGATTACTTTATTATTAGAGGGACTCTGACCTTCCTGCTCCTCCTAGTCCAGTCCGAACTCCTCTGCAAAATTAAGGGATTTTTTTTCAGCCAGCCATCCCAAACTCCCTTGTTCTGGCTCTTTCTTTCTGTTCCAAAAAATGCTCTAACAGGCCCTCACAATAAATCAGTATGATTGAACATAATTCTATTAACCCGGTTTCAACGAAGATCAACAATTTATGTACACATAAAACAACTAAATCCACATTCCAGAAAATTTATATTAGGCCATTTATTTCAATACAATGTTATTTTTTCTTGACCTTTACTCTGAAAACTGTACCAGAACTTCAAAAGAGTCTTCTCTTGTACGTTGAAAAGGGAATTAAGGCAAGAGAAACTGAGATCAGAGGTGAATTTTACACAGGGGCATTATTTTTATGCAGGCATATGCTAGTGCTCTTATCTAGAGCGACTTACAATATGTACACACACACACACACACACATACTTTTCAAGCAAATTGCTTCCGAGCAGTGCCATAATTGTGACAGCTGAATTTACTTCATTGCACAAGTAGTTCATCAATCAAAGGAATGTGTTACCATGCATCTTGCACCCCAGCCCCATCTGCTGGTGGGGCAAGGCCCCACAGGCCCCCTAACTGAAAATATTCCCCCTGGCTGAGATACTGATCCTCAAACCCCTAAGGTAGTATGACACATATTTAATCTATGTTCACTGGGGTGGGAGGGGCCAACACAACTTCAGATTCGTTCCAACACAAATGCCAAAGTCGGTCAGTCTGTCAATAAATTACATTGGCAAACAAATGTGTCTCATCTCAAACTTCAGAAAGAGTTTATATGGTTTTCATGCTTAGAGTTCGACAGTTTGAAATATACACGTGTAATGTGCAAATGAAAATAAATGTTAATGTATTGCATTGTACAAGCAAACACTGCCATTTCCACATTTGATTTACAATGTGTTATAATATTGTTAGATGATTTATGCAGTAAGCCCCTGGAAGAAAGCTCAGTGTCATAGTCCTGCAGCCATTCCCAACATCAAAAATTAAATAATCCTCAACAAATCTTAAAAAACAAAACAAAACAAAAAAGCTTTATGATTATCATAAGAAATACAACAATCCATGTCCCTTGACAGGGCGATTTTATTTCTTGGCCTACCATAAAAAAAAAATCAATTGATTGCACAACGCTCTTTAGTGCTGTCACAGAGTCCCTGGCTAATCTAATACAGCAAGTACCTTCTTTCTCTTCCGCATTTAACAAAAACTGTAAACACGCTACATTCATTTCTCTCCAAACTCACAGCTCCCTAAATCTACTCTCAGGTCATTTGCAGCCTGAAATGGTACTCCAGATCACCATGTGAAAGATTCAAAGCCCAATGTGTTTTTTTTTTGTTGCATTTTATACAATGTAAATTATAAGGTCATTTTAGTATTCACAAAAACTAATGTTTTCTTTATGCTGAGCTATAATCTCCAGTTTAATTTATTTCAATTATTTTGTGTTCGTTTGAGTTCAAATTCATTTTGAAACCAATTACATACGCAAAGCCTCAAGGATTTTTAAAAAAGTGTGTAAATAAATAAATAAATAAATAAATAAATATAACAATGGATATTTATTAAGCTGTATATTTATTTTCTGGACAGTTTTATCGTGCCTTTTTTCTCACACACTTCTGTTTACATAGCCGTGGCCTGTTTGCGATAATCGATAGTCAAGCCTTGTTCTTTGGAACGGGTTTCTTCTCACCCTCCTAGGGCAAGGTGACCAAAACAAGCCGGGGCAATAAAACACCTGCAGTTAAAGAGGAGGGTTGAATGTGTCCTCTTCCAAAGGTGTCTTTCTGGTTACTTTTTTTTTCTTCTTTTTCTCTGTGTAGAAAAATGCTGACGGATTCTATGGGCCAATTGATATGTGCCACAACAAAAAACCCATAACCTTGATTAATAGATAACCTTGATTAGTAGATAACCTTGATTAATTGCTGACATAAAGTACAATTACACGCTTATTGACTCAACGGCTTGTGCACCAGGGCCCTGCTTTTAGAAACTCAAATTAAACATCGTTAATAGCAATTAATTTAGAGCGGAGAAAGTTAGGTGAAGAATTAGAGGAGCGGTTTCAAGGTCACTTATTAATTTTGTGATCTTAGAAATAAAAATTAAATTATGCTAATTTGCATTAAAATAATAGCGCTAATCTAAAGTGTGTTAGCGATATTAAGTTAGCGAGTGTCATTTTAGCCTTCCTCAGGCTAAAACAATGAGCACCTCTCTTATCTCGACTCAAAAATAACGAGTTCAGCATTTTAAGATTCAGAAGTCACGTGTCACTGTATTCAGATTCTTATTTCACATTGGAGAAGAGAGGAACGTTTGTCTGCGCTGAAACTGCACAACTGTGGGACTGAGCAATAGGGAGAAAAGAAGACTTTTGGACTTTATTGTATAGCGCCTTTTACAGAGAACTGTCACAAAGATGCTTTACGGAGTAGCAAGGCATGGAACAGAGCAAAGAGGGCAAACAGGGAAAACACCAGGCCTGAACCCCCAAATAGCAAGCTCATGAGGTAAAAAATAAATAAATAAATAAATAAAAAACTCTCTGGAGAAAAAACTCAGGAGGAACCCGGCTATAGAGGGGGAGCCCATCCTCCACTGGCCGGCCTGGTGTAAAACAGCAGTAAAATGGAATGTGGTAGAAATGCTATAAGGAACCTATCACAATAAATAAAACATCAATACATGAACAATCCTTGTTAATAGCAGTGTTTGAAGTTTGTTGAAATGGTAAATGTCATGATTACGGCACTTTGTTTTTCGATGGATTCCGCCGCCACTTTCTAGCGTTCAGCTACTTCTTTCTAGCATTGTGCTAATTCCCATATGCTCAGTGTTCGCTCCCCACCCCCCACCCAACGGACAAACACAAACAGAATTAACAGAGACCACTGTGAAAGAGAGACAAATCCTCGCCATCCCAAACTATTTAAACTCTGTGTGACCGAAGTGCTTGATATTTTAGCGAATGACCTTCCCTTTCAAAGGCTCTTATGTGTGAAATGCCGTAATTAGCCCGCGTCACTGAAAACACAGTTTAGAAAACCATTTTCAACATTTTTAATCATCGTAACACAGGGGGTGAGAGAGTGGGCTTTGGTGTTATGGTGCCGTGTGTTTATCTTTGAGCTTTGCTCTGCATTCTGTAAATCCTACACAGTGTTTTTTCTTAATTGTGCTGAACTTGTGATGATGAGTAATTAAAGCAAGCATGTAAGACTGGCTTTAATTACTCAAAGTCAAGGGAAATCATTCAAAGCAGGGCTGTCGAATGACCCGTTAAATTCTAAAACAATTAAAGCTCTTAATACACTTAATTACTTCTTTAATGGATGCATTTAAAATGACATACCATTCTCTGTGGTGAATCTTTTAAAAAAAAATTTATGTGGGATTTCCAATCAAAATAAAACTTCGAGTCGAGTCAACAGAACTCTAGGTATCAGCTGTCACAAGTACATACAAGCACAATATGTTGCATGGCTAATTGGAAGAGGTCAAACCGCAAGTAAAGTCAAATAAATAAAAATAGAAAAAGCAAACTGCTGTTTTCCATCCCTCTTCCAGCGTTTCTTTCTCACTTTCAGAAAAATTAAATAGAACGTTATTCTTGTTTATTTCTTTTATTTATTTATTTTTTAAGCTCCAAGTAATAGAGTTTTGCGGGGACAGGTTCCATTCTGGTTCAGAGGTCATATGTGGTTAAAAGGGGGGGGGGGGTTTAGAGGGAGGGGTAAGTAATGGTCCTTGCCAGAGAGCAGACAGTGAAGGAGAGAGTTGTCTGGTTCTGAGCTTTTTTCTATTTATTCAGCGGGACTCTCTGTGGACGCAATGATTAATCATCTGCCCTAATTACTGAACACAAACAACAATAACAACCGATCAGGAAGGAGCCTCCTGATTGGACGAGCCGTCCCGGGTCTCCGGGCGGATCAGGCCGGTAAGGCACACTTGAGCGGGCCGGCTCCCCGGTGACGTCTGACACGTTCTGTTATTAAGACACACCGGCGGTCGGTGCCAAAGCAGGGTGGGGGGATTTTGGGGGGTGGTCTCTCATATCCCTGACAACCCACCCCCCCACCCCCTCCCGGAATCTCATCCATTCCAAAACAAGCGCTGCCAAACCCGCCCCCCCCCCAGCCCTGTTCATTACCCCGTCCATTAGTAACAGATCCTGCGAGCGGTGTGCTGTGGTTGTGCATCTGTTTCCCCAGGAGGTCCGGCCCTGTCCCGGCTGAGCTGGGACAGCAGATTCGGATTGGACCCCGTCCTGCCTAGACTGGCGCAGACGCACCCTCCTGAGCGTGCTGATGGGTACAGATAACATTCTAGCGCACTGTGAAGGCTGGCATTGGGGGCGGGGGGGGGTACGCTCGACCTTCTGCGGGACTGAAAACGTGCATGCTGATGAGCACCCCAAATTTGCAGGAGGGCTCTTTTTGGAAAACATTTCTGATTTAATTTTTTGGAGTACAGCCACTGCCTTTCAGTTAAAGGGCAGCTTCAGCATTACTGCAAAATGTCAATTTTCCCCCTTACCACCAAAAAGAAAAAAACTGTTAAAATGCTGTTTCTTGCAGTATCTAGAAAATGCAAGCTAATTTGAAGCCTTTTCACACATTTTTAAACCGGATTCAGGCTTCATAATAATTCTAACATGCTTGATGCATTCCCCTACCTACACTTTCTCTTTGAACTAGCACAGATTTCATTTGTAAATACTATTATTTATTCCTACCAGTTTGGACCAATAATCCTCAAAAATCTGGCGTGGGTGGTACACCAGAAGTTGCCAGTGTACTGCCCACACTGATACAAGGAACACTGCACCAAAGCTCACCCAATATACTTATTTATGAGAATATACGTATTTTACTTGCCACGGATTACACAATACAACAGTATCAGTCAGGCATATCTGTCACCAGACATAACTGGTTTATTTTTGGGTGCCTTGATTGTGGGTGGAACTAATGCAGAAAAAAATCCAAGGAACCCTGGTTGACATAAAGCCACCCACCTCCAGAGGCCATTTTGTTTTGGCTAATGTTGTTATTTTCGCCGTGATCATGTAATTCAGACTGTCTAGACTGTCATGGAGCAGTGGAGTTTATCTGACTATTCGGAGCTTGGTGAATATTATCAGAAAAGGGGGGTGGCCATCTTTAAAGGGCATTCTGGGAAATCGAGGCAGACAAGTGCAAAGTAAGATGGAGTGAATTTGGTTTCAAATAGCGTTTTATGCGTGGGGGTGGAGGGAGGGGGAGAATCAATTAACAGCATTTTTCAGGACAGCCATCTGAACGTTTGAAGGCTCATTTGAAGATTGGAAACAAGAAGAAAAAAAAAAAAACAGACTACTTGCTGGAAGTTATAAATCAATTGTCCATTCTCCATTCATTGCTCATACATTACGGAGAAGTGTCACAGGGCTGACGTTTGAGTGTGAAAAATGCTTCCATACATGGAAATGTACAGTTTTACCGTGTTACGTAAGGCGAATCACCAAGTCCGAGATTACCGAGACTTCCAGTGAAGTTCCCCTTTACATATGTGCCCTCCACTATTCTTAGTAATATGCCCATTACCATATTTAAAGCATGAGTCCGATGACCGGTGATTGAGTGAAATGGAACGAGAGCGTATAAATCAGGGGCAGTGAGTACTTTAATTAAGACCTGGCAGCGACCAACACCTAGATCCACTCTCTCAATTAATTTTGATCACTGCTTTAAAATGAACATCTGCTACTTTTGTAAATTAGAAAAATTACCCCTTTATTAAAGAGAGAAAGAGAGAAGAATGATCTATCGCATATTAATATAATACTTTTTGACATTGATAAATATAGAACGTGTCTGTGGGACCGAGTTGATATGTAATAATGTGGGTTTTCACATTTTCTCCCGTGTTCATTAGTGCTTCTTACCTCAGAATACAAAATTTCATCTTCCTTCTCGCGCGGGGCTTCCTTAAATAATAGATAGAGCCGTCTGTGATGGGAATCTCATCACTCTTTGGGCCTTTATGAAAAGCGCAAATGTGTAAAACATGAGCCTAAACGGGGGGCCTGTCGTATTCGTGTGGCGGAGGATTGTGGGTAATGACGCACTCCCGCTCCGCTCGTAGAGACGAGGACAAGGTGTCGCCAGCGAGGGAACTGAAGAGCGGAGCTTCTGAAAGACCTTCTGAAATGAACCCAAGTCTGGGAGACTGTGCCCCCGTCGCACATAAAGGAGAATAATCATGAGCTGTGTCTCACGGGACCGTGATTCCACGAGTCGCGCTATGAAGAAGAAAAAAAATATTGGGTTGTTACTTAAATTGAAGTGAAGGCCATTGCAGAAGAGGGGTGACCACGAAGGGAGGGCCAGAAAGCAACCCACGGTAGCGTTTTGCCACAGCGAAATTTAACATGTTGTTCAGGAGCGTGCTGCGGACCGAAATCGGTCAGAGGGTATTTTAACCGCTGTTTTATTCCGTTCGTCGCGATTCGAAGTCGCGGTGGAGCATGCGCTGGACACAGACAGGACTTTCTCACTTTCTCCCGGGGCAGGCTGGGAGGACGGGGGGGCACTGTACCAGGCATGAGTCAAGGTCACGGAGACCCGTTCGCTGATGTATCATCCGAACAAGCAAAATGAGTTGTCATGGATTCCTAGCCCCGTCTCCTGGGAGAACACACACACACACACACACGTTGAATAAGGAACATGTAGATCTGTGAAGGTCGCGGGCGACAGCTTCGCGCCGGTCGAACCCGGGCTGCGCAGGGAGGAAACAGAGCATCCATCACGCGGCGTCGCCGCGGTAACAGCCTCTCGTTATTTTCTCTTCCCCGTCCGTCGCCATGGCCACAGGTGCAGCTCTCCCCTCCGAAACTGTCGAAACGGACACCCAGGGAAGGTCATCGCGGTCGATGGAGACGAGGACGGCTCCGTCGGGCTACCCACAATGCACCAGGAAGGAGGGAGGGTTCTTCACACCTCTCGCGTCCCTCCTGCAGTCGCGAAGGCAGGGTTCGAAGGGAAGCAGGAAGTAATGAGGAAGGAACCGGGGAAACGACCTTGAATAAATAATCGCATCGGCTGAGGGGGCAAGAGCAACACTGAACCATTTAGCAAATCTAAATAAGCCTGCAACATTTTGGTCATAGCAAAACACCCAATGACAGATGACATGTGAAGGAGTCAAGGGCTGAATGTTAGAAATATATATATTTTTTAATTTTGCACAATGAGTGACAGGCTGTAGAGCAAATACATATTTATTATAAATTACATTTTTTTTTTGTGATAGGGGGTAGTCTGATTCAAATGCATGCATGATGGTGATCAGTCATTATCTAGTCTGAGGTCTGTAAGAGGCCAGATTTGACCAAGCAGTTTTATTAATTTTTTTTTTTTTTCTTGCTCTCAAGAGCAATAACTTGTATTTCCTGGTTACTCTGGTATGGAATAAGCCCTTCACGAGTGGCACGTTATTGGGACAATGTGTGGATGAAGCAAAAAAAGAAGAAAAAAAAAGAAATGAAAAAAAAAATGTATTTCCCCAGGTAGTATATACACAGATGGAGACTTCATTCAGACCATATTGTCTGCAATAAAACCTTCCCTAAAGCCATTAACTATCATAATTATAGTGCCCAGGTAATTTATTTCTTGACAAACTCCTTGGTCTCAGCTGTCATTATCTGCTATGATGCTCGACTGAGGCAGAGTCTGTAAGGTATTGACCCTGACCTGGGACAACACACACACACACACACACACACACACACACATGCAGACACACCCACAGGCATGCACACACACACAAACGCACACACCCACACACACACACACACACACACACACTCACACACACACATAGACACACACACACAAACGTGCACACCCATGCACACACAAATGCGCACACACACATGCACACACACACACACACACACACACACACACATGTGCACACACACACACACACTAGACTGAGTGACCTTGGGCTAAGCTGGTGAGAGAACATCCCCGAGGTTAACAATGACTTCCAGTCTTCCAGATGTGCCTAGCTGGGGGAGAAACTGAGGGAACTGAAGGTGACAGTAAAGGTAGATGATTTAGCACTCCAGAAGAAGGTCATGCCTGAGAGATAACATTAATAAATAAATAAATATATTTCTTTTTTAAAATAGAAATAGAGTTCATGATTTTGCAGAATTACAATAAGTCAATATTTTGTGAGATTTCTCCTGATGAAAGTTGAAGATGCTAATTCACTTTTCACTGACCATCAATAATTGTTATAAAACATAAATCAAATGCAAAGAAAAAAAAATCATAGATGGAAATTTTATGCATTTTTCCTCTGATAAATCTCCTAATGTTACAGAAAGTCTATTGGTTTGTGAAAATCTCCTTACAGAGAAAACGCCCGGCATAATATCCAGGCAAAAGCATAATGTTAACAAATATTCTTACAAAATAGTCCTGAATAGTTCTTTTTTTTTCCAGCCAATATCTTCTTGAAATAATTTTTTTTGGAGATTTCATTGATTGCATTTTATGAATATTCCAAGTCTATTGATGAAAACGTGTCAATGTTGTGTGATACTTTTAAATGAACATTCTAGTGTTTGAAAGCTTCTCTTCAGCTGTTAGAAAATGGCACAATGCGATACATTCTTAGCTACAAATAGCTTCTTAGCTTTAAAGCAGACTTTGAACTTTTTTTGAGTAAAAACAAAACAAAAAAAAAAAACTATTTCACTATTTATAGTAACATAATCCTCCAATGGTATCAAAGTACAGTAAGCAGAAACAGAGGAGGCACAAATTCTCTGAATTTGCTCCAGAATTCCCATACATTCACAAGGTACCATACTGTACTGTAAGTACAGGATGCTTATAGATTCTAATTAAACACTTCATGAAATTCACAAATAGTCGTATACCAATAAACACCGTGACTGCGATTTGCACTTCCACCAGCCTGTCTGGAAGCTCTCGGCACGCAGCCGTTGGGAGCGAGTGTGATTAAGGGAGCTGGCGCAGGGAAGGCTGAAGATGCTTAAATGTCTGATACGGCAGCGAACTGCTCAGCCAAACTGGCACCGGCAGCACAGCTGGTTCAGTGGCCTCTTTAAAATGGCCACGTTATATCCGGGCTGTGACTTTACAATCTTCTCCGGCTCATTGCTGTTCTCTGTTTTTAAGCCTTTCAGGATTTTCTTTTTCGAAGTGAACAAACTCTTGCGGTCAAAGTAATACAATGCGGTCTGTGATTTGCATGCAAAATTTGTAAATTTATTTGTTTGCTTGGGTGATCATGTTTTATTTATTGTGTTTATATTTATTTATTTGAGTTTTTTTTTATTTTTATTTTTTACATCAGTTCATGAGTTTGTTTCTGATGGTATGTGTGGTTGGAAAATAAAACAAAAACAACAAAATCCTAAAAACCGGAGTCTACTGCTCCCGAGAGGCTCAGTCATTAAAGATGTTTTCTGGAGATCCAGGCTGGCCTCTGCAGTCAGCACATTTCTAATGTGAGTCTTACCAACTGGGCTAGGGAGTCTGAAGCAGAGGCCCTCCACTGGCTTTCACCCACAATGGCAGCTCGGGCTCGAGTCAGCCAAGATTAACCCTGTGAAGGTTTTCCCTTAACTACTTACTAGGTACCTGCATGCAAAGACAATGTACTGTGTTGTTTACAGGGTGGAGAATAGTATCCAGTGGGCTGGGAAGTGTACTGCGGAGGGCATATTCTTCAGCAATCGGAGATTGAGAATGAGGAAATAGGGTGTGGACAGAAAATTATGAAGAATTAAATATTGACTATGCTGTAAATAAATATAAGTGTGTGTGTGTGTGTGTGGGTACATGTGCATTGCCAGCCTGTTTGTCCAACAGGTATTCCTTTTCAGTTTCTCTTGTCTCTCCCCTTTCTTTCTTCCATTATTCCATTTGTTCTCCCTCTGTCTCTCTGACTGTGCTGTGAATCTACGCTCGCACACACACACACACACACACACACTTGTAGTTCCTCGTTCTGAAAGACTAAAGGCTGGCACGCCCGCAGGATGGATGCCTGCGCTCAGGCCTTGCTCCGGGGCGGACGATTAAAGATCGGAGGGGAAGGCAGTCCGGCGCTCTCAGACTCTCACGTCTCCGCTCAAGACAAATTTAGCCTCGTAATGATGCGACCCCTCCGCCGCTCATTACAACTCTTGAGCTTCTGCCCAGATCTTACAGTCAGAAATAAGGTCACAGTTCTCATTCTCCAAGAAAAAAAAGAAAAGAAAGAAAGAAAAAAAGTCAGCGATTTGAAATGTAGTTTAAATCACCAAATTAAGTCATGAATATTTCTGGAGCCCATTACGAACGGATTTCCAGCTCTGTCTCAACATCTCAGAGGAGTAGGAGCACATCGGCTGTCCTAGTGAACCCCGAGCCAGGCTCTTCAGCGGCTAATTGGTAACAGACGCGTCTGATCGGCTCAGACGCCGACAGCTGAACCCACCTGGATCACACACTGGCAGGTAAATCGCAAGCCCCACAGATTAACCGGATATCTTAATTTTCTCTCCTCCACCGTTCGTTCTACTTCAGTTGTAATTTTTACGGCAGAATGGAGTTTTGGGGCCGGGCGGATCCGACACTGCTCCAAAAAGTGATGGAGCAGAAACGTACGGCCACGGAAATTGCGATCTCCGGCATTACAAACGGCACTTTGAATATTTAACGGTTATCGATGTTTCATTAACTGTTTTTTTTTTTTTTTTAAAGCCGGATTGAAAGATTTAACGAGCCGGCTGAAGTTGTTTGGCGGGAATTAAACTGAACGGATCGTACTTGTGAACACCGCAATCAAACTTTACAATGGCGCGTTTGACAGTTGATGTACTCCCAGAGTTCTCTCTGGCAATAATCGCGGCAGTGCCTTTCGAACCCTTCCTCCTGCATTTCGGGAACCTCCATCCTTACTTTCGGGGGGTCTGAATTATTCTCGGAGATGGAGAATTATCACGCTAGCAGTGTCGTAGCGCATAATTAATTACCGCTACAAGTTGGGTCCAACGGACACAAAGTACGCTTTTCAGGCCATTATTTCCCAGCTGAGTGAAATATTCTGTGATGAATGTCAGAGCAGCAGCGGCTCGGCTGCCAGTTATGACTCAGCGCCTTTTTTTTTTTTTTTCCTTCGTTCGCGGGGAAAAATGATTTTTGGTTGTCATGGAAACCGGTTTCAGCCAAAAAAAAAAAAAAAAACTTTCATTAACTGTTTTTGGCTTGGGTTATAAAAGACTCGGTTCGCCTTGTTTTCCAGGTTGTCCTCGTGGACAATGCCAAGGGAGGCTGGTGAAAAGAGGAGTGATTGAGCAGCTATCTTGCTGAACAGGACCGAAATGCGAAGGAAATTTTGGTTTCTTTGTGATATTACTGGCAGAGCCAAAAATCAGTGATGGCTCCATAATTATCAATAAGCACATGGGTAGGTTTCATTTCAACTTTTGGGAGACAGCACTGGATCATCTAGTCTCAAAAGCACACTAGCTAGTCTACCAAGTTTTTTATTTATCCTTTATTTACACAGGGAAGTTAATTCATACGAAGATATTTGCCGTAATGCGTACTCCCTGTCTCCCTCCAAACCCACACATACCCACAAAACCCACAAAAAGGCTCTGATACAGGCCACATTTCCTCTGAACTGCCATGTCGTAAGGTCTTCCTCATCCACACATGACCCCTTCCTGAGCAAAGTGCTATTACGATTTTAAAAGGATTGAATCGTTACCCCGGGGGGTGACGTGTGGCACAGTCCGTACTGCAGCCTCTCTGAGCCCTCGGTCGAAGCTTAGCACCGCTGGAGCACTGCTGCTTCTCTTAAAGCCCTTTTTATTTCTGCTCCCTCGCTGTCCATCCATGAACAGCAGAAACGTTCATGTGTCTAAGCAGCGTGTCTTCCAAACTTACGACCGTGAATGAGCAGCAACATCTTTTAGCACCTCACCGATTTGAGGTCTCGTAAGTAACATATGCAAAGTAGAAATATCCAATAATAATTAAAGTCTAACAGAATAAACAAGTCTAATAGGGACTAAATGTACTGTGTGTAGGATTCTCTTCTTCTTCTTCTTCTTCAGTAAGTGTTCTTAACCTACTTCAGCTGAAATAACACCTGGCTTTGAACGACCTACATCGTCCGTGTTGAGTTATTTATTAACACCAGGTTCCCAGGTTCAATACTTTGACCATTTGTCATGTTTTGTAACAGATGAGTCGGTCCCAAGGGCATAACTCGTTATGGAGTGTCTGGGGTCTGCTGAATTGGTCGTCCAGCCAAATAACAGGCTACTGTCTGGCTGGGTATGGTTTAGTCCATGTCGTTGCGGAAGCTAGCCAGTGGCATTGTGGGATACTGTACACTTGGCCCTAGCAGCACCCACCCAACCTCACTGAGGGAGGAAGTGAGACTGCGGGATGGTGCCTGTCTCACCGGGCAGAAATGGTTCCTCTGGCCAATCAGAATCATGCAGCTCAGCCTGTGAAAACTGTGCTGAAACTGTGTTCCGATGTTAACCAGTGCATTGGCTGGAAGCTTTCTCTTTAAAAGACAGCACATACTTGTGTCTCTGGGATATGAACTGACCTACCAAAGAGGCAGACAAGAGAGAAAAAACTAACAAAACAAAAAGAAAATTAGATTAAACCTTCTCCGACAGTCTGCACGTACAGATAGTAGTATTGTAGCTCGCATGCTGTTTAGTGGTACCTGTGTCCCCTGCTGATTTCCTCTGCTATTTCAAAAGCCTATAATGACAATTCCTTTTATTCCTCTGAAGTAGGGGATTTAGTCTTTGAGTGACAAGAACCAGGGTGCAATCCAATTTAATTAAATTACTTGATCCAATTACAAAGCCAGCCAAACAATTATACAAGTTTTCTTTCCCCGAAGTGCTGTTGTTTAGTGGAGAGGGAAACATCATTTACTGTCAGACTGGTATGCAAGAGGTTGGTTTTATTTTGTTTGTGCATGATAGATATGCTTGCATTATAGTTATGCAGATTTGATTTGATGAACGTGCTCCAAAGAAAGGGCCATGTGCACATTGAATACATTGTTGTCTTCCTCCCAAGTCTTTTCAATTTAGAGTTTTCAAAAGTACGTGATGTGCTTTGCTTTGTTTATATATGTGAACAAAGTGGAACCAGCACTTCTACAGCCCTAGTAACGGGAAATTAGCAGAGGGAACCGTTCTTTGAATTCTTTGTTGATGAGCTTGCCTGATCAAAAACCCAAATACATACAATATTTTTCCTGAAAGGAATGCACGCCAAAACATATAATTATGTTACTTTATTTCTGTCAGTGTAATTCTGGCTTTGAAATTGGACCCTGGAAAAGTAACAAGTTATATGCATTTCCCTGACCAATGGTGTCTGAGCATTAAGGTATGAAAAAAATGTTTTATAATGTGACCAATATTAAGAGATGTGTGGATGTGCATACTTTAATGCAGTTAGGGAGATATGCAATTTGCCGTGGTATGCATAATTTAAATGACTGGAGTTGTAAAAGGAATTCTTACCTACTGGTGTGGTTGGAACATTTGCTCTTTCCTGAAGGCAAGAGCTAAGGTTTCCTGTTGACACAGGACTTTTTTTCCCAGGTAGACTTCTGCAACTCAAATAGTCTAGTTTTTTTTGGCTTTTGGCATGCTTAAATGTACTTTATTTATTAATATTTATCCTATAGCCTACTCTCCAGTCCAGTTGTACCATGCTCTGTATGAAACAGATCCCAATATGAATACTCTTTGATACAATTTTCTTTTTTTTTTTTGCAAAATTGAGGAAATGATAATAGGATCCTGGAAAAGTATAATAAAACCTCAGTTATGGGCAGTTACGGAAAGACGGACTAAGTGCGTCATTCACGAAAGCAGCTTCTCGCCCACAATGCATCATGTTTTCATCTTTTACTCCTGTTAGGTATTTTAGCTTTACATATAAATAATTAATTAACCTATTTAAAGAGTGCCATGTTTGATTTATAATGCCAAGAAGCTTTAAGGTCATTGTGTCAAGGCGGCAGTGGAACTCTAATGAACACAGATGAGAACAGTGTCACCAAAATGCAAGCAAATTAATAAACCCAAGGCTGAAAAATGAGGGGAGGAAGAAAAAAATCTGTTTTCTGAGTTTCGCTTTGATTGATGCAAAAATCATATCGTTTCCTGTCCTGGGCTCTATTGTGGAATCAGAGTCTGAATGAAATTTGCATTAAACACAAGAGCAGTGGTAATAACCTGGTGATAAAAAAGCGCAAAATTCAGGCAGATTCACTTTTGAAAGCTCTACCAATCATTATGTTCTATTGCACGTGTGCAGACCACTCACCTTTCCAAATCATCAGAAAATTGAATGCACTCGATGCAATCCTTCCCCCGGTGGGGCTAGGGAGAGCATTAATTAAAACAAGATGTCCGCTGTTGAATGGTATCCCAGTCGGTGCGCTGTGATGCGAGCAGACAGCTCTGTTTAGAAGAATTATTCTATCAGGCTAAAACGAGTTCTTACATCGTGCCACTAATGAATAGTAATATGCTTTCTAATTGGTAGAGGCAAACAGTTGAAAAATTGTTTCGTTTTAAATTCAATGAGTCGTATGAACTTGGCAACTGTCAAATGATCTCTTTTGGAGAATGCTGGTTATCGCTACGGAAAATCTTTACCATGCGGTTTTGGATTTGAGGACAGGAAATCAGTTTTAGTTTAAGTCCGTTGATTTTTACTCTTGTGTTCATGTCTTTCCAGCATAAACATGTGACCAAACCTCATATATGGCATCAATCTATGCAGTAAAGCGTCCAATGTTAATTCAACGCTAACAGACTATGTACAGGGACCATGTGTAAGAGTTGATACATTACACATTTTACTGTGTAGAAGGAGAAAGCAAGGGAATGAATGCTGCAGACAGAACGAATGGGGTCAGAGGTCAAAGTCATGTTGAGCCATTGGTGTTGGGGCCCTGTGGACCAATCAGTCAGCGCGGTCCTGGGCTGATGATGTCAGACAGAATGATGACGCGAATGACACCGGAACAGAGAGAGAATAACTAGCCGGCTTGTCAAGAAGACGGAGCGCCTTCTTCACGAAGTTATCTGACACGGAAGGGCATCAATCACAATAATTATCTCTTTAGGTTACTGTCCCGGGCGCGACGTCAGGGAGTAAATTGTGTTGTTCCCTTTGACTGCCGCTGAGCAGAGATATTTCTCCCGCACGTCCTTAAATCAGAGATCCGTACTGTTTGTGAATTCCACCTGGCTTCTCTTTCAGAATGTGCACTTGAATATTGCTGACACGAGGATGAACATTGCACAACAGACTGTGGTGTTAATGAATTGCTCTGTCCTCTGTCCAGCAGTGTTCTAGAATTAGATTCTTTATGGAACCCTGCCACAGAGGGTTCCATAAAGAACCTAATAGGGTTCCGTTTTGGAGATAGAGCCAAAGAACCCTTTTTTTTCGGAGAGTGTACAATCATATGAAGTCACTAAGATCACACATCTAATGTTTAGTCAAAGAAAAACCAAACCACTTCACCGTGTCTGTATGCTTTCTTTGTTGAGTTTCAGCCACATGATTAGCTGCCTGGCTTAAGTGTCTGCATGTGTACATGTTTGTACTTTTTCTTTAAATTTTCTTTGATGGTAAAATGAACAGAATGCATATAATTTCGTAATACCGTTAGTATCTCTATCTTCGCAAACCTTTCATCATACTACGCACACTTTTTCATCATACATGAGGTCGTGCTCTAAAGGTCACGAAAATAGTTCCTGGAGACAAAAAAAATCTTGATGAAATAGTTTTCCACCCTTTTTTTGTTTTTGAAGACAGGCGAGTGGTGGTATTGATTCTGAGTTGTTTGTATGCAAGCTGTAGCGCAGTCTTACTCACTTAAGATGTCTTCTTTTCCATTCACCTCCACCGGTTCTGTTTTGCATTTTTCTGACAGTCTGTCGGGATCTGAATCCATTTTCTCTGCTTGTATATGGCACATAATCCTCAAAAAGCTTTGATCCTCCCCCCCCCAAGTTGCAAACATTACTATACAGCACCTGCCTGATGTAATTAAAGTGGTCATGTTCTTTAATATGATACCTTTGGATGCTGATGTTGGTATTATGAGAATAGATACCTTCACTAATTTTATGCAGTTATCTAAAGTTTCAGGAAAAACAGTATGCAGTGGCTAGCCAGGATCACATGGAAACTTTTATTATGGTTTTTATTGCTATTATTACACCTGAATAATGCATGCGGTTGACAATGCACATACACGTAAGCATTTCATGCATATCGGTGTGTGGGTAGATGTTTGTTTGTGTTGATAAATGAATGTGTGACGTCTAACAGAGACCTTACCTGTCCTGTGACATAAAAGAGGTGTCCCTGGAGCTACGCTATCGCGGATTACGCAGGTCACAGCTGTGCTAACCCACAATTTGTACTTACACACTTTCCAAAAGCCAAATTTGAGCTTTAGCATGGCTTGTTTTTCTTCGTGTGTGCTTTATTCTATTTACATTAATCACACATTCAGTATATGAGAATCAGTCTGAAACATTGAATGTGATGTCAGTGATCACAGATGGCTGCGGCTTCCAGATCCAGTTGATAGCGCCAATGACAAGGACACGGAGGCCTTGTCTTCCCACAACTTTGACCAACTGTCACCAGGGGCAACGGGACCGCAGGGGCTATGACATCACTGTCTAAATAACTGGCTGGGAATGAAAGGGAGAAGTTTGAAAGCACAGTCAGTGGGGGAGTGGGGGGGGGGGGGAATTTGGAAGGGAGGGCATGAAGGGAATTGAAGTGCTCTGTCTGGTCTAATTTCCTTTTCATGTGAGAGAGAGGGAGGGAGAGGGTGCGCTGTCTGCATTTGGGGCTGTGGCGGGTTTGAGCCGCGGATGACTCAAGCTGGGCCGATTGAAGAGTGGCCCATACCCCCCCACACGCCCCCCCATCTCTCCCCCCCCCACCCCTTATCTGTGTCGGTGCAGGCTTGTGGGGCGCCCGTGGAGAGGCGTATCCAGGCTCCCCTCCCTGGCTTCAGCGGCGCCTGACCCTGCGGGGGGTCGATGTGGCAGATAGAGACGGCCTCGCGGAAAAAAAAACCCGCCGCTTCGCCGGGGACGGATCGCGGACGGACACCCGCGCCAGCCGCCAGCGCTTCTGAAGGTTAACCGTGTTTTGGGGTGGGGGGGGGGGTGGATTGGGCGGGGGGGGGAGCCTCTCTTCGCATGGTGGCTTGTCGCCGCGGCGAGGGGGAGGTGGCGATAGGTCCAGACGGACAGGGTGAAAGGTCGTCCGCGCGGCGCGGGAGTTGTCAGGCTGAGGAGCGGCGAGAACCTCGATCGCCGTTGCCGTGAGACGGTGCACAAATCTGAGACGCTACACACACCAGACGGGAGAGGACAGGGAAAGCAGGCCGCGGGACCTGTACCAGGCTAATGAGGTCACCGGTGTGTGTGTGTGTGTGTGTGTGCGTGCGCGCGTGCGTGTGCGTGTGTGTGTGTGTGTGTGTGTGTGTGTGGGGCGGGGTCCATCAGAGATCTGTGAACAGAACACACAGGAAAGCAGCACACGGGCTGTGATAAGCACTGTTACACAGCTCCTCCCATACAAGCATCTGCATTATTATATAAACCTGTTCTGTGCGGTTCGGCCAGTATGCAGATTTCCATTATGTCGTATTTTTGGGAAAAACAAAAGCAAAACACTACATATTGCTGTGTGCAGGGAGGGGGGGGAAGGGGGGGGGGGGTATACCCAGAGGTGCATCTACGTGCCGCGGCTGTGGTTATGAGCATGCTGTTTTTCTTCACTGAAGCGTAGCAAGCTCATTTAAAAAGCTTCATAATCAACATAAAAAAACATATTCTTTACATTAGCGGTGTTTTTCCTCACTGGTCACAATTTGTTTTGTCGTTTGCGTGGATTAGACACGGATTGTTATTAGATAGCAATCAATATTGTATTACAAATAATGGGTCCAACAAACTCGTAATACGCCGTGGAAACATATGCAATTTATATTATGAACATAAAAATAATTTATTCAATACAAATTTAATTTGATATGAATGAGCCATAATATATGCAATGCACCATGGAAAGATGCACATTTAATGCAATAATTAATTGAAATATACACAGTATACAGTATCGTTAAATGCAGAAATAAACATGTTCAAAGTGTACAGTACGCTTGTAAGATTTATTTGCACGAATGGTTTCTTAAATCTTAAGCGGGACCATTACTACTTTAATGGGTGCAGGTGAAATGAACATAGGACTCTTAAAAAGGAGAACCATGAATCGCTGCCAGTCGATGCCTTCACTGTATCCCAAGCCATTGCCGTAGCTTACCTTCTGGCGACAGAAATCATCTCAGACAGCAGCTTTCTCATCTGGGCCGCAAAGTCTTTGAGGAGAGCTTCATTAGCGGTCATTAGCCTCCCGCCTTAAAAGAAAAGAAAATCAATACAGTTTTACTTGTGGAAATTTCGAAAGGATTCTCTGTCTTCTCTCTCGGCTGCTATGTTGCTTTTTAGGCTATTATGTACCTTTTAAGGACCTTTTCGTCTCGTCCCACGGGCTCCAGGGAGCGCGCCCTGCGCTCGCAGCGAGAGCAGACACCGCCGCCGCAGTCCTCGGCCAATTAGGAGCGTCTGCAGCCTGCTCCGTGTCACAGGGACCTTAAACGCTCCGTCCAATCAACACCCCCGTGTGCCCTGTGACCGCAAGGGGAAAGACAGGTGAGCTGGCACAGAATGAATAATAAAAAAAAAAACGCTTCTCAAAAGCAAGTTAAATGTGCAGTATTTCACTTCAGTCTTCGGTAATAATTGTCCTGTTACCAAGTAGTTCCAGAAAGTTAGGGTGTATGGTATAGTCTAAGAAAACTGCGGTAAAATGTTTGTAAAAATTTATAGGATTTCACTGTTTTTTTTCTTTCAAAACATTGTCAAAGTCATGTAGCATAATGATAATAACTCCTTATTTAACAGCCACCCCGTAAAATAGCTGGATTTATGCAGTTAAATAACACAATTTATTCCGTTTTTCCCCCCTTCATTAAATGGTTCTTCACTGGCACCATTGCTACGAGACTTTTCTTTTACAGTGTGGCGCAGTATAGTGTAGCATAGCATAGCCTCGTCACATAAAGGACCAGTTTCACAGACACAGATTAAGCCTAGTCCTAGACCGATATAAACTCTCCATACCCTCAGTTTAGTCCAGGACTAGGCATAATCCGCGTCTATGAAACAGGATCGTAATGTGCTGAAATCACGCCCAAAGGACAAAGCTCAGTGAGAGCTGGACCGGGGTTAACACTGCCCGGCATTTCTTTTTTTTTGGAAATTCACCACAGTCACGAAGTGAGAAAGGCACGCAGTTAAAATCTCGATTGCACCACGTCCCTCCTCACTCATCCACCTCCTCCGCTTCCATCGTCATCTTCAAACATCTTTGGGTTCCCCCTTCTCTTTACTGCCTCTATGAAGATAAGCGGGAACAGGACGGCTGGGGTCCCCCCCCCCCCCCCCCCCCAGGATCAAAGCCACACACGCCTCTGCTCTCTGGACTGACTAAAACGAACCCGCTTCAATCGATGACTTTTTATAATTTTATTTTTCTCAAAGCCTTTGCTGGTTTCCATAGCTGTCGACAGACCGGGCTCAATTTTTATTTATAGATTTATTTATTTTGTTCACCTTTAGTCAGCAAACTTTTCCTTTGCGTTCTTGTTTTGTAAATATTGCATTTCTTGAATCAATTTTGTAATCTATGGCTTTTTGAAAAAGAAAAGCAAATAAATGAACAAATGAAAACAATTATTTAAGAATACTGAAATCAACAGATCATAGTGATTCTTGTAATTACATTATTTTGTGACCTATTTTTGCCCTGTGATTGTCAGATCGATGCTGTTTTGGATTGGTCTTAAAATAATTAAATACTATTACAGCATACCGAGCAGTGCACTAATATAATCCATGTAAAATTTTGGTCCCATATTTCTTCATACCACCACTTCATAACAGCAGTCAAAACAGCTATATTTTCTGCTAAGAACTGCTTTTGGTGTCAGTATTTGGTCAGGATGTGGATGTGTCACTTTGGTTGCCTTACCTTCACGATGCAGTCACTGGCAGATCTCCCAGGTTTCCACGGTCAGGTTTTACAGAAGTCATGATTCAGATCCTAGCTGCTTGCATTTTCAGGAGCTCTTGTACAGACCTGTTTTCTTGCCCTCAAAAATAGCACCAGATGGCATTTTTTTGCTATTGAAAGCATGTTTAAATTTAATGTAGCAAGCTAGCATTTTCTTTTTACCTTGGACTCCGGCATGCCTTGGATGTCTATACGCATAACAATAATCCCATGCCATCCTTCAGTACCTGAGCACTGTTAATAGGATATAGCTGAAAACGCCCTAAAATATACACATATTTATCTAAACTGGAAATTCGAACCGCAAGAGTGTCGTGCCATATCGTGTGCTGCAACATGCCGTAAAGGAGCAGTAAGGCCTTTTTTCCCAACGCCTCACCGCTCCTCCTGCCCCATCCGCTCCTCCTGCCCCATCCGCTCCTCCTGCCCCATCCGCTCCTCCTGCCCCATCCACTCCTCCTGCCCCATCCGCTCCTCCTGAATTCTTATCAATTCCCTGTGGAGAAGGTGACTTCTCCAGTAAAGTACCCACAATGCAGTCCTTTATTCCGCCGTCTCAGATAGTGCTGAGGACTGGAGCTCGGCCATGAAATTCTCCCCTCAGCACAGCCGTCTGACGTCACCGTTTTATTCCTGAGGTCCGTGCAGGTTTGGCTCGTATAAATTACTGCGTGTTGTAACCAAATCAATTTACGGGCGGCCGGCTCGCCCGATTAACCAGCCCAGAGACTCGTATTCCTTCAAAGCCAAAACTGTGCCGTCTTGGTGTGATTTGACATTTAGCATCCATTAATCACACGCCGCGCCACGTTTGGGAAAAAAAATAACGTTCCCTTGACAACGAACAGAGCACATTCTGGGACATTTTCATTGGGCGGCATGGAAAGTGCCAATTCTCCATGTCATCTTTTAAAAGCCAGTACTGGGCCTCCTAAAAAGGCTCTGACGCGTATTAAAACATGAATGGGAACAAAGTGGTGGCAGCAGTGCTGGCTAGCCGAAACAGGGGGATATGTGTCCGGTAAAGAGTGCAACGGTTCAATTTAATAGGGGGGCAGGTGGAGAGTGAAAAGATTTCCAATCACATATGGCTACGGCCTGCATTTACGATAGTGATGCCATCAAGGGGTGCTTCTCAATAAAGTTTTTTATACGAGCGTTGACGATCAAGGGAAGGATAAAAGTAACAGCCGCATCACACGGGCTGTAATTGTGTCCAGCTCAAGGGGAGGTGCACAAGGCTGAGCGGAGAGCAAAAAAGACTTTGGGTAAGAGTGAGTTTAAAAGGAGACCAAATGCACACACTGGGACTGATTTTTGAACGAGCAGATATGGTTTGGCAAACCCCACGCCCTCGCCTGCTCGGGTTCTGAAAGAGCGCTCATTGCGGTGTTCGCACATCCCGACCGCGTCACATTCTGTGGAAACGGAGCATGCTGATGAGGGCGCATGTGTGAAGCGTCAGTGCCGGAGGTCGTGCCTATTTTCAGAACGGCAGAGCCCACATTCTGCCTTATTTATGTGAGCTGCGGATGACACAATAATAATCGCACAAAACCAAACAAAAACACTCCACTTAGCCCATCGTCCAAATCTCTGCTCGCTTGGATTCAAATAAATATGCCGATCATCTGAAAAGTGTTGGATGGATAAAAATCTTTATGCCTGTTTGTGTGTGAAATTCCGTCTCCATGGTGATCATTGTGTCACTGTGACAGCTCATGGGAATGGCAGCTCAGATTACAACGGGTGGCTCAGTCAAAATAGGCTGAATTACTAAATGCATCTCACCTGATGTACCTGGTTTCCAGGAAAGACACTATACACTCTGACAGCAGTGCAACAACAAATAGGCACATTTTTTGGGGGGATTTAGGCAAATGTGCACTTTTTTCCATTCTTTTGAAAGTCACCTGCTAAACACTTAACAGCTTTTGAAAACTTCACAAAAACCTCAAAATTAATATTAACTTTGGAATGTCACAAGCGACATCACGTTATGAATATTCTTTTACCCAGAGGAGAAGGGCCGCAACACAAGCCACTGTCCGGAGGCCAACTGGCGTTTATGGAAATGCAACGCTTAGAGTTATTGTGCTTTTTTGTGAACAGTTTTTTCTTTCATGGTTATAAAAAAAGGATACCTCCCTCTCTCTTTTCACCTGGAGAGAGAGAGAGAGAGAGACAGAGAGAGATCTGTTCGTCAAGGTGAAAAAAGATTAGGCCTGGCGGACCGCATACCTGGCGACACACTGCGTCTCCAAATGTTCAGTTTTGCTTCACCGCGGAAAATCAAAAGTTCGTCCAAACTCGCACGTCCTCCACCGATTTCGGCTTCTTTCCTGATTTCTGCATGGGGTTTTTTTGGCGGTATATAGTCAAGCGTAGATTTCCCTGAATGCACAGCGTTCGTTTGTCGATACGCCGCCCTCCGCGCTACGCGACAGCTCTCCATCAACGCAACCCCCTCCCCCCCCCCCCGGCTCTAATCCCTCAGTCTGCGGAGGGAGAGAGGGTCTGCCGTTTCCTGAGCCAAGCTCGCCCCCTCGCCAAACCAAATGGTGTCATTACAGTCCAGGAACTGAAATGAGAATGAGGTCACTTTCAGCCATGAGTCACTCTCATCCTGCTCGCATCCCGCCTCGCCGCCATCACAGAGGAAGCCGAATTTTCTCAGTTTCTTTTTGTTCATAAAGAAACATTTCTTTTTAAAAATGTTGTGTATGTTCTCGCTTGCTGCGATTGCATTCTGCATCGAGCGGCCCTGTTGTCATGTCGCCCGTTGAGCAGGAGGAACAGGAGCCTCTACCTTGAATATCAGGTGTCGGCTGAAGGGACGTGAGGAAAGGAAGGAACACAGAAGGCGCGGGACGTGGTCGTGATCTTCTGGAGAGGAGGGCGGGCCACGTTGACGCTCACTGTATCGCTGAGCCGCAGACGTGGCCGGTTATTTTCCCGGTTTTATCAAAGACGTCTGAATCGGCAGTTTCTCGATTAGCATGTCCTGAAAACGAAGTGTCACTGCAAGTCGCCATGGTATCGCCATTAGGATCTATAATCTTCATAAGCTACCCCGGGGGCACGAAAAATAAACGTGGAGAAATACCCCAGCGAGAGAATAAATGATTATCTCACTGCCACATCTTAATGGGGCGCGCGTGATTTCCAAGATGGCCGACCGTTCGAAGTTGCGCTACAAGGAAGCCGTTCGACACGATGATCACAACGATCGATGCAGAACGAGCACCCAGTGCACTCTCGGGATAATAGACAGCACTGCCGCTGCTGTCGGTCGTACTGTAGGGCACCTGTTGATCTTCGTACGGGTGCATCGGCTTCTTTTGACTGAACCCTGCTCAGGGCACATTGAGGACCTCCGTGTGCTACCGGTGTCACATGATAACGTACTCGAGGCCTAATATCCTGTTTCCTGTCTCAACGGAACAGCTGGTAATTCAGGTGTGTGGCACATTGTGTTTCCGAAAAGGTCAAGGATGTTTTTTTAGCAAGGCATTTGCGTGTACGCTCTTGTGTTTGTGTGCTGTACATAAGGAGAGTAAATCATTTTAAACCTGCAAAGCACTGTCAAATGTAATCTGTTTCCATGGTGATGGAAAGCCTTGGCGAACTTGCTGCTACTCTGGATATTTCCGCGAATCCCAGGTCATCGAGTATCGGCCTCGTTAAGCTTTGTCTCAGCTTACAGGCTTTGCGCCACTGAGCGGTTAAAGAGCCGTGGTTAATCATCGTTCTACCTTTTTAAAAGTTCTTAGGGAAGAGCTCTTCGCTGACTGACCACTGAAAACATTGGCCAATCCTGCGCTGATCTTATCAGACAACGGTCAGCTCAGTGACTCACTGTTCAAATGCTCTGCCCGTCTGTCTGTTTCTCCGGGGTATCATTAAAAAAGTATAAACATGTAAAAAAATAAATAAATAAAGCCTTTCAGCTCACGGGTACCTTGTGATCGCGGAATTCAGCAAACGCCCACTCAGAACGGGCAGATCGGTAGATAATGCGTAGGGTTTATGACCGACTAAGAGGCAGCGTTTGTTCATAAAAATACAGTTACTCATTATGATAATAGGGATTTTACAGCAGAAATGTTTTGTGTGAGTGTGTATGTGTGTGTGTGTGTGTGTGTGTGTGTGGGTGGGTTTGAGTGTGTGTGTATGAGATTGTGTGTGATCATAGCACACGCAGGACAGCGGGGAATGGGGAATGGGCAGTGGGCAGGACAGGCCGATCAGGCAGCTGTTGCGCAAATGGGCGCAGTGTAGTGGAACCCTCCCCCTGGCAGTACCCCTGCCACTCTGTCACCAGCCTGAGCGCAGTGCCCCTGGCAGTACCCCCGCCCCCTGGCAGTGCCCCCGCCCCGCTGTCACCAGTGTGCCCGCGAGCGTCTGCACTGATGCGCCGTGACACCAACAGCAGGCTTGCAGAATCTGAGCGCGACACAGGGTTGTGTGTGTGTGTGTGTGTGTGTGTCTGTGAGAGAGCGTGCATTTGTGTGTGTGTCTGTGTGTGGGTGTGTGTGCGCGTGCATTTGTGTGTGTTTCTGTTTGTCTGTGCTATTGTGCACACGTGTGTGTGTGTGTGTGCGTGCATGCGTTGTGGGGACACATGTCTGACTGCTCGGCCCTTACAGGGACGCCGGCTGGAGCGGCGGTGTGTGTGTGTGAGTGTGTGTGTGTGTGTGTGTGTGCGTGCGTGCGTTGTGGGGACACATGTCTGATTGCTCGGCCCTTACAGGGACGCCGGCTGGAGCGGCGGTGTGTGTGTGTCTGTGTGTGTGTGTGTGTGCGTGCGTTGTGGGGACACACGTCTGACTGCTCGGCCCTTACAGGGACGCCGGCTGGAGCGGCGGTGCGGTCGGCTTAACGGAAGGCGGTCTCCGCTCGTCGCGCTAAGGCGGCCATGATCCCCCGCAAGGCCGGCGGCTGAGCCGCGGTTCGGTGGCCGCGCCCCGGAGAGCGAGAGCCGGCGCGCGAGCGCTAAATTAGCCTCGCGGCGGCCGGCAGTTTATCCGCTTCAGGCCGCAAAGCCGGTTATTGGATTTCTCTCCGCTGGCTGGAGGAGAGCGAGAGGAGAGAGAGGAGCGCTCGCCAGCCTCGGCTCTAGCCGTGCTCTGGGACTGGCAGGCGAAACGTCTGCCCCCCCCCCCCCCCCAAAAAAAAAAAAAAAATCTGTGAAGGAATGGAGGAAAAAGAAAGAAAAAGAAAAAGAAAGATTCCCAGCAACTGGAGAAGACAAAACAGTGTTGGGGCGGGAATTAGTTTCACTGTGTAAAAAATAGCCATGGTCAAAGTCTCTCTCTGACAAATGTCCCTTTTAATAAAAAGTAAGACAGCATTATTTGTTCAGGGGATTCAGTTAAATGAGCACTTTACTTGTTTTGTGTTTTTTCGTTAATTGAGCACTATTGCCGCTCCCGCTCCTCCCGACTGCCCCGAACAGCCCAAACGTCACATCGCTAAAGGCCACTGGTCACAGTCGCGCGCGGTTCCAATCTGGAGCTGCCAGCTCCGTCCGGGACTCCAAATGTCAGAGACTCCGGAGTCACCTTGAAATACCCTTTTCTGCCGAGGCAAAGCCGAACGTCACCTTTCGAGGCTTTTAAGCCCAGTGACAGCACCTGCACATGTGGAGAGAGAGAGAGAGAGAGAGAAAGAGAGAGAGAGAGAGAGAAAAATAATAAAAAAGAAAAGAAAAACAATGAGATAAATCACCACGGAGATACGGCAGGGCAGGGAAGTATTTTCCTGTTCCCGTGTGGTTGATGCCGTGTGGAACGCCTGACCAGGGCTTGCCGTGATCCCTTTGTGTCACCATCGTCTCGTTTTTTAAATTAAAACAGCCAGTGGAAGAGCAAGCTCAGCTTTTTTTGGAAACTAAAAGGGACGGCAGTGTAGTTGTACTAGAGGGGGTGGAGGATGTGTGTCATTCTTTGGCTGCTGAAGTCCAATCACATTTCAGCCAGAACAACCAACAGGTATGACCAGTTTGGTTAACCTAACTAATACTAACACATATATTCCAGTTCTATGACATGGTGTAGGCTGCATTATGTTCATGCACATGCAAGTCAGGCCATGGAAGATGAATCTGTGGTGAAACCAGTCAATGAAAATAGGACAGCACCTAACCCTAACCGTAACCCTAGGAATTGTGTCCACACTTTTAACCCTAAGAAAGGGACTGAGACACTAACTAAGAGACCCAAACTACCCGGCAGGGCAGACCAGCAGATCAGGCTGTGTGATGAACTTCCTCTTCACTCTGAGCCAATCAGCACTAATGGACCGGAAGGATATATATTACCAGTACACAGGAAACTGTGTTGTCTGATTTGTTTTGAGTAAAATTGAAAACACTCTGAGCCCTGCAACTCTACCTGTGTTCCAGACTAGAAGAAAAAAAAAAACTAGTTCCTGAAAAAATAATGCCTCACCTTTGTGAAGTACTGTGCATCATGAGAGACTTTCTCTAACAGGATGGGGCTCGCAGTTACGAAAAAATGGCAAAATTCTCTGATGTCAAGATGTTGGTACTGATGAGAAAGCCGAGCCAGCAGGCCTCTGTCGGGGAGAGGCCCAGGGATGGGGGCCCGGGGACGCGGGCCAGATTGAGTCCGTAGCCAAAGGAAATCATCCAACCACATGGCCATTCTACCCTGCACAAAAGATGCTGTTTTCAAAAAGCCACCAGACAGACAGTACATAAACCTCAATTCATAGAAGGCTTGAACGTATAAGATGGTCATTGTGTTTTTGGCATATCTAAGTCTGTTATGAATATTTATAAATTGTATTTTGAAAATGACCTATTTTTAAATTAAGTATTTTAATCCAATATGTAAGTGGGTAATCAAGCATTAGCATTTTCTTTCAAAATGACTGTTTTTAGTTAGTTCATTAACTTTAATAAATTAAGTTAATTCATTAACTAGTGCTATGTTATTGCAGGAGACGGTAACTTAGAATGGTGGAGGAATGTTCAGCAGCCAGCTATAGCTATATTTCTGGGGGGGGGGGGGTTCTGCCAGTGCAAATAATTTTTTTATGGTCAACATTACCTGTCAGAGAAAATTCCTTGGACAAAATTGTTTTGAGCTACCAAAAATGGAGTATGCATGACTGACAGTGAGTACGTGGTAGGGAGACAGATTAGCTGTCATTCCCCAACTGGTTAGACCCAAAACCCATGTGGAGGGTGAGGTGCGGGAATTTGTTGAAATGCACAGAAAACCATATGTGCCGCTACCTTCTGACTGGGCAAATATACAAACCGTGTGCTAAGTTATTACTGGAAGTTAAGAATACCTCGTGTGATTGGCAGGGGAGCCCGTCTCCTAATAAGAGCTCTTTCTGGTGCTTGGCAACCCAGTGAGTTCCCTAGCCGCTCAATTTTAACGTTGTGTGTTGAGGAAATGGCTGCGTGCCCACGCAAAGTGTCTTTGGAGGCAAAGCCCTTCGCTCACGCAGCCAGTCCCCACTTCTCTATAAGGAACACAAGATGACTCTGTTTACCGTCTGTAATTTATACTGTGGGTAGCCATGACAACTGTAGATTCATCAAACCAGTGTTGATATATAAATTACGACCTTTATTACAGTTGACATATCCTGTCATTATATTTCACATACCCGGTATCCTGTCTTGCTCTTAAAGGGAAAACTCCACATGAAAACAACACACACGAAGCTCAAAAGGCCACAAATGTTAAATGTCTCTCATATGGTTCCTGGTTCATACTTTCTGGTTTGTAGTGTTCAAAAAGGTGGGGGCCTTGTTTACAAACATACGCAAGCAATGCACACTGGGATTGCTGTCTCTCGCCAGCTCAAAGTTTCCACTTTCTAAAGGGATGTTGACTGTTCTCTATATGTGTATTTCTAAATATAGAAAATAGAGAAAATATCTGGGGATATATTTTATATATCTGTAATCTATAGCATGCTCTCGATGTTTGCTGATTTATGTTTTTACATTTGCCTTTGTAACAGTGTAATAGTGTTTCTAGTTAGGCCTGTCCTGCCTGAAGAAATAAGGCAGGTCTTTGGACAAACCTATTACTGCATTTCATTTATTTATGTGTACATTTCTATGTCGGTTATTCAGTATTTCTCATTGGCTTTTTTTATATTTAGTTCAATGTGGGGAAAACGTAACTGTTTAAGCAAGCCATTTCTACTCTTTTGTGTGTGTGCATGTGTGTTTCTGTGTGTGTGTGTGTGTGTGTGTGGTTTGACATTTAAAAATGGCATTCCCAGAGTGCCTGAAGCTAAAAAACAAAACGAAAAAAAAACAAAAAACAACGGCATTCAAAAAGGGGGCTGCGTTTGTTTGTTCATAATTCGCAGAGAAGAACCTCCTCCTCCTCCTCCTCCTCCTCCTCCTCCTCCCTTCCGTTTGCGCTCTGGATGGTCCGGGCGGTATTGGACCCGACGCCATCGCCGCGCGGTTCTGGATGAGAGCCGGGTGAACGGGGGGGTGGGGGGTATTTGCAGGAAGGGAAGTGGGTTTCGCTGCTGAAACGCGCTCCCGCTCACGCCCGGCCCTGGAGATTAGCTCAGATAATAGCGCAGATAATC
Source organism: Anguilla anguilla (assembly GCF_013347855.1). Taxonomy (NCBI): domain Eukaryota; kingdom Metazoa; phylum Chordata; class Actinopteri; order Anguilliformes; family Anguillidae; genus Anguilla; species Anguilla anguilla. The sequence continues at coordinate 46,240,482 of NC_049210.1, forward strand.
TTCTGACAGCTCGCAGCTGTATTCCCATCTGTCTGCGTCCTCCGACAATGACACCCGATAGATAAACACCGCAGTGATTTCCCTGCTTGCCTGCGCCACTCCACCTGGAGCCGGCCGTTTTACGCCCAGCCCGCGCTCACCTGACGGAGGCAAACGCGCCGAATGAATTAACGATTTGAGCCGCGTAGCGATCGCAACGTTAACATGTTTAAAATGGGGTGGGGGTGGGGGGGTTCCTATTTGCGCAAGTACTTCTAGTTACATTTCTGTGCTCCTGTCAATTCAATTTGACAGCATCTCCTCTGGTTTATTAACACCTTTTTCATGTCACTGTTTCTATTTCCTAACCACACAAGACAACATTTCCCAGAAACAGTATTTATTTTTTCTATAATTTTGCATTCTATTTGTTCATTTGAGAGACATTACTTCTGTCATTCCCTTAAAAGTTGAATACATTTGATTTTTTTGTGGTTGTGACACAATAATTCAATAAATGCTGAAATAAACACGCTACTCAAATTACATCCATATTCACTGAGTGGATGGGACACAATCTTTGCTCTCATCCCCGATAGCACAGCAATGTCAGGCCGAAGTAGGCACTCTGTCACACTTCGTCTGTAGGATATCGATTTCAAGAGTAAAACTTGGAGAGAAAAATAAAAGTTATCTTTTTCTATGCCTGTGCAAACTGTCTGTTTAGTTTGATACTTGACACGATGTCTTGTTTGATACCTTTGACACAATTGAGATTCTATAGCCGAGCAGCGGTAAGCAACGTGGCCGCGACGTCTTCCCACCTTCCTACCTCCGCGCCGTCGTCGTGACTACCTCCCACAGACGAGAAGCGACAGAGCGCCTACGTCCGCCATTGTGTCGCTTCTCTCAGTGTGCCGTCCGCGATGACGGTCGTTCCCATATCCGTATCTCATGAGCGTGTCGCTCGAAGGGGCGCACACCCCCCCCCCCCCCCCACAGAAGATTACAGGGTATCTCTGCTTGACGCTCAGTCGGAAAACACAGAGAGCGAAAGGCCCGCTGGCTCCTCAGGCCTGTGATCTGCCATTGATCCCGCAGGCAGGAGCCCGGCTGGATTAAAGGTCGTCCGGCCCGCCACAGCTCGGGCCGCTCGGCTGTGAAAGTACCGCCGGCTCCCGTTAAAAAGGCGGATTCCGCAGAGACGCGCTGCGCTCGACGGGCCGTGTCAGCTGCCGTTTAACGGGGGAAGAGGAGCTACTGCTAAACGAGGTTTTAAATGTGGATTCCAACCGCGGGAATTCACAAGCCCTCCCTCAGCATTGGGGTCCCAGCTTTTTTTTACACCCAATTTCCTCACCCTCCTCTTCTAGTGGTCGGGTTGAGGCAAATTCCATCTCAGTTCAGTCAGTTTAGGATATTAACTGACATTTTCGGAAATTGTTGACCTCACCCTTTTTGCTGAGTGTCCTGGTTCATTTCCCAAATCCAAAAACCTTGGGCTAGAGGCCTCAAACGACACCGGTTTCCTCCCCTGTTCAAAACCTACGGCATGTCTAATCAACCACCGCTGGGGTATTACAGCCGGGGAACCTCATTTCTGCTTCAGAACGACTCTGTAGGTAACGCCAATAAGTCACGGAAATTCTCTTCTCTTTCATGTCCTGTTTTAGCTCCTCCTACACCACCCGCTCCGCGCCCTTCTTTGTATCATCCCTCCTTTCTTTCTTTCGCTCCTTTCTTACGCAATCTCTTTCAAGATTCGACCCACCTTCTCCTTCCCCGTCCACCTGGTTTTCGCGGATATGAGGTCGTCGAGAGTAGCAAGGCGCTAAAAATACCCCCTCGGGCTCCAGTCGTGGGCCGAACTGAGCCTGGCTTGCTCTCCCTTTAGCTTCACCAAGGCCCTGCGATTAAACAGCTAACACTGATTATGCTGGGTATCTGTGCTTGAGTACTTGCGGTGCACTTTCTCTGCTATCTTCTGCGACTCCTTCCTTTGAGTCGTGTGTGTGTTTGTTTGTTCTCCAGGTGCTTTATGGGTATCTTTGCGGCACGCGCATGCGATGGAGAAACACAGACCCCGGCGCTAACCCGATGTCACGGCGAGCTGAAGCTAAGTGCTCTTCAATAACCTGTGAATAGCAGGCCAGTTATGCGCGGCGAGCTCAAAGCAGGAAACGGTCAGCTCCACACGCATTAATCACCAAGGAGACCTCTGCAGCCTGTCCAGCGTCTGCAGTGGCCTGGGCAGGCCGGAACAGGGCTGACCCCACCGCCCGCACCCCCCATCCCCTGCCCCCCCCCCCACTATTGATTTTTATCGCGGTGCTGCCAGTGTACGCCAGCATGCGGTTTGGATGTGAGATTTTCGCTCTCTGAGGAGACGTGGCAGCGGCGCTCCCTGAACACCCAGATTACACATCCCTGGCTTTGACTGTGCCTCAGCTCTTAATTACCAACAGAACCGACGTGACTATCCAAATAAAAAAAGCTTAATCTCTTGTGTCTCAAATTTTTATACATTGCCTGAGAACATGTTTGACGTAATCGTCTTAAAATCACAGGTTATCAAAATCCCCTCTGCATTTATTTCCATAGAGCTCTCGGTGCTGTTAACTAGTCTTAATATATTCTGCGTATATCAGTCCTGTGTGTGTACGTGCACATGCGTGTGTGTGTACGTATATGTTTGCATGTGTGTGTGTGTGTTCGTATGTTTGTGCAACACGTGTGTGCGTGTGTGAGCGAGTGTGGGCACGTGTGCATGTGTGTGAATGTGTGCATGTGAGTGTGTGTGTGTGGGCACATGTGTGTGTGTGTGTGTGTGTGTGTGTGTGGGCACATGTGTGTGTGTGTGTGTGTGGGTCCTCACTGATACAGTGTTATTGGTTGTCCACGACATGGAGTGGCAGAATTAGAGTATTGTTTACTGCCGCGGTGCACAGGCATCTGCCATCCCCTCCCACTCCGTTTCCAAGGCTACGTAGCTTGAGAAAGCAGTTGGGTAATAACCTCCCATCTGCCGCGCGGGGCCCTCCGCGGCCTGGTCGCACCGCGCGGTGCCACGCCTCCTTCCTGCGCCCGGAACGTCCCGGAACGTCCCCCGCCCCGCCCGCGCTCCGCCGGCTGGCTCCGCCGAGCCTCGGTTACAGGGGGCCCGGGCGCGCCCGTCATCAATCACGCTGGCGCTGCCCGGCGGGAACACGCCGCCGCCGCCGCCGACGCTGGCGAACACGGCGGCCTGGCCCTCGCGGCGCATCGCGCTCCTCGCTTTTTGTGTTTGCTCTCCGCGCTCGTTACGAGCCAAGCGTACCCCCCCCGCCTCACGCTCGGGCGACACCCCCCCCCCCCATTCGGGCGCAGGCTGCTCCCTCCCACAGCCACAACAGATGTATCTTCTCAGGGGCCCTGTGTGTGTGTGTGTGTGTGCACGCACGTGTGTGTGTGTGTGTGTGCATGTGTGTGTGTGCGTGTGTGATTGTGTGGGTGTGTGTGTGCGTGTGTTTGCGTATGTGTGTGTGCATGTGCGTGTATGTGCGTGTCTGTGTGTGTGTGTGCATGTGCACATATGTCGAAGTAATGTGTGTGTTTGCAAATTGTACTTTCCATTGTAAATGCTATTAATGAATTATCCAAGCTTGGCATAAATCTGCTTAATGTAGCTCTGGCGCGATGGAACATTACGCTTCTGCTGCCACAGTAAATTACTGCACCAGTTTGATCATTTATACTTCAGATTTTTTCAGCTACTTTATGCATAAACATGCCTCGACAAAAAGCTGTTTTATTAAATGATGCATTTACTTTGTAACTGATTCTTTCTTTTTTTTTTGTCAAAGTGTACCGATTCATATTCATATTCTGTGTTATTGATGCATATTCCCAGCACTAGATGTGACACTGATTGTTATTTCTGTATAAGGAGTGCTCGTGGATATCGGGCACAGTATTTGTGTGAGTCAGTGCTGTTTACCTACGCAGGGGCACATCTGGCCCGACCCTTTCCCTCGCCGAAGCGGGTGAAGCTGGTAATTACCGACTCGGTCGTTTGTTGTAGGAACGCAGAAGTTTGTAAGCGCCGAGATAAGGTGTGGTATTAATTGTGACAGTGGATGGTACGTATTTGAGCAAGCGTTTCCTACCCACCGTTTCCTTCTCCCAGGTCAAGATTCCTACCATGCATGCCTTCCATCAGATCCACATAAACATGTGACTTGTTAAGAATTCTTTTCATGCACTTCACTCAAACTGCATAAAGTATAAAGCTGCTGTTAAAAAAAAAAAAAAAACTGTACGAAGACCTGCATTTTAACCAGGCATATACGTATTTGTTTGGATACTTCAGTTCAAAAGCACCTCAGGTAAGTTTTTTTTTTTTTTAAGCCCTTTTTCAATATTGGCAGCCCAGCGGCATCATTATTCCGGTCACGTTTGACCCGTGACCGTACAGGTAATGTAAATGGATGTTTGGGGCCCGTGCGCTCCGCTCAATTGGCTGTTTGTTCTCATAACAGCCGCGGTGGTGGGCCGTGCTTTTCCTGCGAGGGCTCGGCTATCTCCCATGAAGCCCTGGCAGACCACTGACACACAGCAGAAAACCCTAAATTAACAGACACAGGAAGGCACATACTTACAGAGTCATATTTCTTTTGGTTGCTGACATTAGGTCATATCTGCAACGTGTCTGCAAAACTCAGAATGTTGCATTGTAAAAAACATTATAAAAAGGGGATTGAGCTCCAAAACTGGATTTTGATGTGGGTATACTGCTATAAGGGGTTTCTCTCCTGGTTATAATATGATATACAGTACATTACATCACAAGGATAAAAACCTTGCATCGTGTAAAACTTTCAGTATAAATTTAAAATGGCATCTAAAAACTTGCGTCGCATGAGCTGTGAACATTGTTAATGGAACCGTTGGTGACGAAAATACCGCACGTTTCACAGTTAGCGAAACGTGATATCAACAGGGTGAAAACCTGCGATGATATCCATTATCTCCGTTCCACTAGATTTAATCTGCGTTGCTGCAGCAGGCCCACAGGAACAAAAGAACAGAGAGGTGTGTAGCATCTCACGAAGATATAATGGAGCTGTTTATTTAGCTGCCAGACAGGTTGGCAGTGATACAGTTTCGAAATTAAATGCAGTTAATTATAACTGTTCTGTGTTTGGGATGAAATCAGCTGCTGCTGTCTTTGAGTGTGGTCACACTGAGGATATCAGCACTAAGGGAGCAATCAACCTTGCGGCTCATGTCCGATATCTAAATGAATCACCCGGCTCGCGTACAGTACGCTCATGTTTTATAAATACGCCACCACTTAAAGACCACATAAAATGTGATGACATCACAAATATGAATGCCATTTAAGAAACAGGATATCTCAGTGGAATTTGGTCTGCGTTACAGTTTTATTACATCTCTAAGCACTCCTACGGTGGAACAGGGAGACCTGGAAGAGCAGGAGACAGCCTCCATATAACCTCCATAAAAACTGACCGCACACACACAAGAAATATAATCAGTTACACAAAATATGAAGGCAATCTGCACTTCTTGTGATGTTCTACATGCTTCACGATGAGCTGGCTCTCTCTCAGCTCTTCCTCGTTGTTACAGAAAAGGCAACAACGCTGTATTGGTGAAGGCAAGGCAGGGCCATTTCAAGCCTAGTACCGCTTTCGGTAGCTGATTTAACAAAAGAAAAAAGGTTTTTCTAATGTGTACAGTTTCTATTAAAGAACAAGACAATGATTGGATATCTATTTATTTGTTCATTCATTTAGTAATATAAAATGCCCACAGTTCATCAAACAGGAAGTGCTGATTGACTTAAATGAGAGACAGCCTCAGTTTAAACGATAACAATCTATGTCTCCTTCCATCCTTTTGTCAGTTCCACCCTTTATCCCCCCGTCCACCCCTCACCCTGCACCCCCCTCCCCCCCACACCCCCACGGTGTGTAATTTGGAGGGGGGGGGGGCGGGGGGCGGGGAGAAACACAGGTGGGTCTTTCAAGCTCTGGTGAGCACTGAAGTTTCCGCCGTTTCCAAAAGGACCAGCCTGAATTTACGATCAGTTCATTAGAGCCGCGCGTTGAGCGGAAGGGGAGGGAGAGACGGTAAACCTGGAGAAAGGGAGAGATCCAATCTGATATTCAGGGTATAATGGTGGGCCTGAATCAGCTCCGGCTTCAGGAAGTGACAGGTTCTTCTGCAGAATCCGCCAAATTATTCTGCCTTTACTTCAGCAGAATTTCACCCAGTCGCATAAAAAAAAAAGTTAAACTGTTTGCTGGAAAACGGGGGACCTCTGTACACATTTCGAGTTGCGATCGCTTAGCCGATGAATTGACCCAGCGAAGCAGTCTGTTCTGCAGTGCTTATGTTGTCAGTGCTTCGGGCTGTTCTGGTGTCCTTCAAAACACACAGTACTTAATTCTGCAATGCACGGCAGCGCTTGATTAATAAATTGAGATTCGTGTTGAAATGAAATTTTTCAACTTGTTTTAACTTGAGGGTATGAACCGTATTATAATATTAGAACGCTATTTGAATACAAAAATGGCAAAGTTGTTCCATATTTTGTGAAGGTTTCTGATAAATAATTCAAATTCACATTTAGAGAGCTGTTTTTGCTTAGAATTTTTAGAATAGTACTCTCTCTCTCTTGCTCTCTCTCTCACTCTCTGTGTTGTGGTGTTGTGTGTGTGGCTGAACAACTGTGCTGTGAGTCTACGCTCAAACACATACACACACACACATACACACACACACGCACATGGGTGCACACACATACACACACGCAGGCACACATTCACGCACACATGCACGTGCGTGCACACACACACACACACACACACACACACACACACACACAAACTCCACAGACTCACACATTCATGCCCACACACAAACACACACACACGCACACACACACACTTCTCCACTCCGCTCACCATCATCATTAGCTTTGCTCTTTGTCTCTCCTCTTGTCCTTCAGCTCCATATTGGACTTTTTTTTCTTTCTTTTTCAGGAGGATCTGTGCTTGGCTTTTCTTTTGCTTCAATTTCTCCCTGTTTTCTACAGTCTGTCATTTTCCAAACCATCTGTTACAGATTTAAGCCCACGGATCAGCCTGGGGCACCTGCTCCAGAACATGTGAGTTCACTTTCGCTCATCTTTTGTTATCACCCGGTTCCTGGCGCCATTCCAGAGGGACGGATTTCAGGATTCATTCCCGTCCCCGGCTAGCAAGCACGCGCGTATATATGTGTGTGTGTGTGTGTATATGTGTGTGTGTGTGTGTGTGTGTGTGTGTGTATGTATGTGTATGTGTGTGTGTGTGTGTGTGTGTGTGTGTGTGTATGTGTGTATATGTGTGTGTGTGTGTGTGTGTGTATGTATGTGTGTGTGTGTGTGTGTGTGTGTGTGTATGTGTGTGTGTGTGTGTATATGTGTGTGTGTGTGTGTGTGTGTGCGCGTGCAGCCATGTGTGTGTGTGTGTGTGTGTGTGTGTGCGTATGTATGTGTGGGTGTGTTTGTATATGTGTGTGTGTGTGTGTGTGTGTGTATGTGTGTGTGTGTGTGTGTGTGTGTATGTGTGTGTGTGTGTGTGTGTGTGTGTGTGTGTGTGTGTGTGTGTGTGTGTGTGTGTGTGTGTGTGTGTGTATGTGTGTGTGTGCGCGTGCAGCCGTGTGTGTCTGTGTGTGCGTATGTATGTGTGGGTGTGTATATATGTGTGTGTGTGTGTGTATATGTGTGTGTGTGTGTGTGTGTGTATGCGTGTGTGTGTGTGTGTGTATGTGTGTGCGTGTGCATGTTTGTGTGTCACGGGGAGACTCACATCTATGTCGTTTACACTGCTCATCTAATTCCACAACAGCTGCCCTCTTTGTTTACCTCTCCTTAATCACTGACAGAAGACTATGGACATGAAACACCGTGCATTATGGGGACCGCCAGTCCCGTTTCTGCCACAAATGTCAGGGAGATAGAGCCGTCGATGCAGGGACGGCCCGTTCCTTAGCTGCCTCTGCCTCTCTGTGAACATGGCACATTGTACACAAATGTCACGCGTGACAACCAAACAACAGCGCTTCCGTGAAGGGGATTGTCACAATTTGAATAAATTAAAAAGGTAACACCTGTCACAGATACAATCAACAAGTATACAGCACCTGACGTGTCGGAAATTGTGTCAGAATATACCGTTCTATTTGCCATCAAAATGTATGCGTCATGACAATAAAATAACTTTATAGATTCAGAATGAATACCACACTGTGATCAGCCCCGAAAGCATTGCTATTTTGGATGGAATACCTGGAAATATATGATACTTCAAAAATGCACTGGTCTGCCCATATTTCTGTAACCACACAGAGAAAAGCACTTCCCCAGCAAACTTCTAAAGATACATAACAGGATATTCTCAGGATATATGAAGGTCTCCAAAGGGTTTACACAGGGTCGCCTAACTTGAGTTCAAACCAAAATGTATGATACGTACTTACATTTCACACCATATATACAAATCTTCTTATTCCCTCTGTTAGTTTACTCTCATATACAGAAGAACTTTCAGTTTTATACATTGTACTTTTGACACAAACTGTTTTGCATACATATGCACTGAATATATTTACTTGGATAAGTGAGATGCTAGGCTAAAACCTCTGGGAAGCACAATTTAAATTTCATTTAAAACCTGTTTGAGTCTATTTCTGAAAGGGATAGTTCATATTAAGGAGTTTATTGATAATATTTCAGTTTCAGCATATGTTTTTGATTGGCCGAGACGGTTTTTGTTCGCGATAAAGGATGTTTTATACGCTCACAGAAGGTTCTGGAAACATTCCAGCTTGACATCTGTGGGCATCAGTGCATTCGGGGGGAATTTCTGTCTAAAGGAAGACAAAAAGACTTCAAGAAACTCCAAAGCAGCTTGCAGCCGACAGTGATGTTAGGTTTCCCAGAGGCTAAACACGTGAGCGGAGTATCTTTTATAACGCTTACTCACTAATATAAAGATAAAAAATCTTTTTTATATTGTGCCAGCAGTTCTTCCCCTCTCCATTCTCAAGCTGCGTAAGCTCTTTCCTCCCAAGAACCCGTACAGGACCCTCTGGCCCAATAAAAAAACACGTACTGTACTAACCCTCCAGAAAGTAAACTGACTGGGCCAGGGGTGTCCAGCCTTATCCGAAAAGGACAGATGTGGGTGCGGTGGGTTTTTTGTTTTAGCCTAGCACTAATGCACCTGATTCACCTGATGAACTAATCGTGGTCCTACATCAAGACCATGGTACTGTGAGCAGACTTAGTGCTGGGCAAAAAATCTGCACCAACATCGTTCCTTTTCTGCTATGACTCGACACCCCTGAAAGCAAATGAGCTACATCTATGTATTTAAAAAAAATTATTTCATTTATTTAGAAAATAAGAATGGAGAAAACGTGGTTAAAAATTGCGGATTCCTAATATTCACGTTGGTGCCTTCTTGGCATGACTGCTCCACGGTGGTCCAGGTTGTGCAGAAATGAAGCTGCAGCAGCTCTGGCCCTCAGGCAGGCCGTGTGCCTTCACACACCGAGAGAGAGAAACGCACTCAGAGACGATCATTAAATCGAGGGTTTAAAAGGCGGCATCCAACGCGCAATGTGGAGGTGGCTGCTCGCACAGCGCTTCACTCCGAAGGTGTGTGAAACTTGTGTCAAGTCGACGACAATGTTCAAGTACAGCACAAAACAAAACGATGGCCTTTGATGGCAAACATCATTTCTTCTCTCTGTCGTACGACCACAAAGGGAAAGCGCCGATTCATTTTGTTCACACAGCCCGATGGCTGTAAAGAACATTTTCATGGATCAAACATTGTCCCTGTGCGCGTACTTGTGAGACGCCTTTGTCGGTCTACACTTAACGCCTCGTGTGCGGTTCTGAGCACCGTGCTGCAAGGAAGACACAGAGTCTTTTGAAAAGAAGCTCTCAGAAGTTTTCCGGTATGACATGGAAAGGTTACGAGGAAAGATTTAATATGCTTAATCTCTTTTGGTTTAGCAAAGGGAGACTAAGGCGGATTTAACATACGTACTGTATGTTAAACAGCAAATGTGTTTTTTACCGGGAGAGTCGTCACCGTGTGGAGCAGCTCGCCAGGCCTTGTAGCAGAGGCAGGCCTAATGAAGCCGGAGCCTGCGTTCCCGTTTTTCGTGTGTTCCTCTCGAAGTTTCGTGATCGTGTTCTGAAATCCCAGCACCTCTACGATCGTTTGTTTTACTCGTTCAGAGGAAAAGGTTACATCGCCTCTCCTGAACTCGGGCCACGCGTGCGGGGGGTAACGCCGGCCTCCTCCCACGTTCCCGCCATCGAGGTCCCCTAATTGCGGCCGTCGTCCGCCATTTGGCCCGTGCCATTTTGTCTCAGGGACACGCAGGCGGACTATTTCATGCCCCGCGTCGCTCTGACGGGCGGCTGCGCGTCGGCATTTCGGCGGCGGGATGATCGCAGCGGTTTCCCGTGTCAGAGATCAATGGTGACTACGCTGGAGCTGGGCCCCGCCCACAAACACATCCGTGACCCCCGCCCCCCCCCCCACCCGCCGCTGATAACAATCACCCGGGCTGCGGGTTATAATTTACCATGAGCGGCCCAGTGACCTACAAGCTCTCCCCAGGAAGAGAGGTAAGACTGCTGTGCTGCAAACAGAGAGAGAGAGAGAGAGGGAGGAGAGAGAGGGAGAGGGAGAGGGAGGAGAGAGAGGGAGAGGGAGAGGGAGAGGGAACGAGAGGGAGACGGGGAGGGAGAGGGAAAGAGATGGAGAGAGAGGGAGAGTGAGAGAGAGAGGGAGGGAGGAGAGTTAGAGAGATAGAGAGGGGAGGGAGAGAGAGAGAGAGAGAGAGAGAGAGAGGGAGGGAGGAGAGTGAGAGAGATAGAGAGGGGAGGGAGGGGGGGAGACAGAGAGAGAGAGAGAGAGAGGGAGCTAGCCTACTCTCTAAAAGGTGAGGCTGTAATAGGATTATAATGTATAATGTCCTGTTCTTACCTGGGCAATTTCAAGCAGTTATGACACTGGCGTTTCTCTCCAGTTCCAGAGGTTATTTAAATGCATATGTCAACAGCACTAAATGTTTATTAAAGTGTTTTGTCCTTTTAAGTGCAATATGTGTTCTTAATGGACCACAATGTACAGTACATGCGTAAAAGGGAGAGAGAGACAGAGAGAGAACGGTATGCCCGAGGAAGGCTTCCTCTCTTAGCAGGTTTCATCTTAACTGTGGGGTCAATGATTTTTGGAGGCAGCAAACAAGGAGTATTTGATTTTCCGGCTGACCAACTCTCCTCAAAGCCATGAGTCGTGGAACTCTCCATAACTCCACAAAGTGGGACTGTTCCTCATTCCAATAGCATACTAGGCACCAAGCTAACAATGAAGTCACAAAAAAAAAAAAACGAAACCTAATTAAAGGCAGAAATTTCGCAGAAATGTTAATGTCTGTATTTCTTTTCGCAAATCGCTCGCACATCGTATTTTAAAAAACGACGTGATACAACAGATGTCTTCTGTCATCATTTTATGGCACAGTTTCCTCTAAAAAACAATCACACCCCATTTGGCAGTGACTGCCACTGCAGACGTTCCCCCAATTCTCCATATGCATCCCGCTGAGTCTCCGGAAACTGATGCCAATGTTTACACCATTTGGTACAATACAAATATGAATCGTCTCTAAATCACTGCTCGCGTATGATTTTCTTATATTGTTGTACATGTCTGGGACATGAATGCAGTTCCCTATGTTCAGAACCATTGTGTCAACTTGTGTAATTGCACTGTACTTGATAGCATGTTTCCCGTAAAAAAAGCAGTGTTTCAGCCTTGATTAATGACCTACAGGGATAAAGCTGTTTTGATTGGCAAGACAAAATGTCCATCACTGACAGTTCATTCTGGATGGATACATTTCCCAAATTCCTTTTGAATATGGTCTCTTAAATTATGGAGAGAGAGCGAAAAGAAAGTCCTTTACTGGAATGCAACAATGTTGTTTTGAAGGTTTACTTCACTGAAAATCAGCCTGCAGACCTTGGACTGGCACCAACCTGGTTTCAAAGTCACTTGTCGCATTAGCTAATTTGCCTCGTTCGAGTCGGGTCAAAATAAGAACAGAGATAAAAATAAAGTTGGGTATGATTAATTATGATGGTTTGCAAAGCGGCATCCCACTGTGCGAGCTGTATCCCCGCTCAACGACGTGTGCAGAATAACCTGTCGAACAAATAATTGAGGTAAAGGTGTCTGCAGTGAGCTCTTATCGCTCTTGTACTTGAATTCAAAAACAGGATTATCTACAAAGCAGATCGAGTTACAACCTCGTAAGTGATAAATCTACATATCCAGAAATAACAAGAAATAGAGCGCTGAACAAAGTTTGAAGTGTCGTAAATCAAACAATAAGTAAACACGATTCTCTTTAACTTGACATTTTTATTTTAAAAACCATATATTTATATTATATGCCCTGCGGCAGATTGGCAACCTGTCCAGGGTGTATTCCTGCCTCTCGCTCAATGCATGCTGGGATAGGCTCTAGCAACCCTCGTGACCCTGACCAGGATATGCGGGTATAGACAATGAATGGATGGACATATTTATTGTAAAATCATCTACTGAATACCCGTTACACAATCATGAAAACAGTCATTTGGAACTTCCATGGCACTAACACACTCCAGGAAGCTGTATGGTTCTGTGAATGCCCGGACATTTAATTGGAGGGCTGCTATGCTATTTCAAGCCCATCGAAAGGTTAAAATTTTCTCTGTGTAGGGTCAACCATAAAGTTCAATTGCTAGATATGATTACACACGCACAGCTATAATGCTCATTAGGCAATTTGTACAAGAGTGGAACAAGAATTCTCAGGGCATAATTTGAAGCTAATGTGGACACGATCGCTAATGGCAGAAGCCACATTTATGCTGTAATGTATTCCATGTGTGTTATCCGGAGTGTGCTGGTTCATAAGCTCACCAGGTCCTCACTAGGCCATGTGACAGTGACACGAGGACTGTGTGGGGCGCACGTCATGGGGGGAGGAGTTGACCCAACAGGACGGGGGACATTAACACTTGCTACGCCAAGCAATGGCTCATTCCGAAGGTTTTATTGTTAGTGATGTTCATAACTTAAGGTCGTACTCTGAGTGGGAGCCATTGGGCCTCATTCACAAAATGTGCGTACGATCACATTCGATCGTTAACTGTGTGTAAGAACGTTTCCAAGAACATTTTGGCATTCATAATTTTTTTTCTAATCTGTATTTGCTCATGGCTGCTCCCTTATGCTAATCACATGAACAGTATTGCGCATAAAATTTACAAACAGCCCGCATTCATCATCTCATGCACCTGGGATATGCACAAAAACAGAGGTGTCACGAATCCCACAGAATAATTTATGAAATGTTTTGTGAATGAGTCCCATTGTCTCTGACAACATTTTCTCATCTTCAAACCGCTCACTTACCTCTCCACCAAAGCCACTTTTGTTTCACAATGTATTCCCACAATACACACAGACACACACTCTCCCTGTTCAGGATGTAGAGTCTGTCTCAGGCTGAGGCATCAGGAGAGTTCTGCGAGGACTGTATACTTATTTCAAAACGCATTTGGTATGCAATTTCAACTTGTGCTTTTTTTTTCGTTCCCAGCGTTTACAAACGTTTTTATTTTAAGCGAGCGCTCTTGCCGAAGCAACATAAAAGCGACAGAGTCACACGTGCAGAAGTAAAACACCGGCCCTGGTGCAGTTTGACACTTCCAGTCGCACACTTTGCGCTACAGAGAGAAGTCCCTGTTGCCCTAAAATGCCTGGGGGGGCCAGCAGTGGGCAGCACACAACACAGGCCGTCTGATTTCTCTTCCAAAAAAGTTACACTGCTGGCAGGAGCAGGGCTGCAAATGGGAGGGTGGGGGGTGGGGGGGGGTGGTGAAATCATAAAAATAATTTAAAACATGTTGCAGTCTCGGTCCTTGTCAATAATTCACAGGGATTCACTCAGGGGTTTTGTCATGCCTCAGAAGACTCATTGAAGTCTGTGTAAGCAGAGTGTTTCAGCGACTGAGAGCTGTGACCTTTGACCTCCCCGTAACGACGGCAACATCCGCACCAGCTCCACACAGGCGTGCATCGATCCCCCTGCTCGCAGTGCTCAGCCCTATGTGGCTCACATGTGCTTATGAACCAAAAAAAACAAACATTTGGAAGCTCTTTAACACGTCAGCTCACTGGAACGGACAAAATAAACAGGGGTTTTAACAGAACGGATTGAAAAGAACTGAATGAACGAACCGACACTGGAATCCTGCAGAACGCATATGCACCTGACTCAATCACTGCTTACTAGTGCAATAGTATTTAACGAGCAGTGACTATCCAAAGAGCAGTGCCGAACAGAACAAGCAAAGCAAGCTTGAATTGCAATGCCACAACACTACAGCAGAAAGTACAGTATCGCAAACATCTGGCAAAGCTAGCACACCTGTTCGTCAAATGATTTCCCAGCATGCATTATGCTAAACGAGTGTTACATTAGTATTGCAAAATGTGTGTGAAACTCCACTGCCATTTTACAAGGATGAAAGAGATTTGTACTCCAGGCTCATGACACCTCTGTGCTGTGTCAGTTACTGTCACCTTACAGGTGTACTGTTCTTTCAATAGACCGCAGTCCTTTCTTCTATGAAGAGTTCAATCCAGTCGGTACAGAAGACAGTATATCACTGTGTTTCTGTACTGCAGTTTACAACGAAACCAGAGCTGTCATCTGGCCAGCACATGGGCAAACATATTCTCCTATTTCACGTCTAGACAGATTATTTAATAGAATCTCACATCAGCGGTAAATTGTGTAGATCATTTCCTGTTTGAAAGGGCACAGAGACCCATTAGTGTTCACATAATTCACAATATTTTCCAAACAACATGCACTTGACAAACAGCAATCCAAAGTTCTCAGCAAATATTGCACCCAATGTTGTCTGATGCCTATTAAGCCTTTTGTTTTTGTTTTTATAAAAAAGTACTCCAATGAAAGTTATTTAATAGCCATGATTAGGTTAATTTAACTATTTTGGTGCAGGTGATGTAATTGCATTGCTAATGTGGGGGCCTGACCTTCCATTGCTTAAAAAAAACATTATCACTCAACACTATAAAAATGTTTGTGATGGTTTTATGTACCTGTTACATGCAGGTGCTTGAACTAGCCCCCTGCGTGTGATCTGTGCTCCTCCCTCTACCTGTGCTCCACCTTAACGAGCTGCTAATTACCCGATTGGCTTCACCTGCCTGTGGCTGTACATAAGCCTGCTGCAGCTGAAGATTCGAGAGAGGTTTCTGTGGAGACGTTTTGTGGCAGGACTGCGCTTTGATGCAGATGTGTGATTTTTGTTTTGGTTGTTTGTTTGTCTTTATGAATGGTGCAGGACGGTGAATTTTCTTTTTCTTAGCTGCATGTTTTTGTTTAGGTTTTTAGCTCAGAGTACGAAACCTGTGAAAGAATCACAGTTTCTTGTTTTTCCTGGGGAAAAAGATTACTATTTGTTGCAGACTATGGTTAGTAGTCTTCTGTAGGCCATGCTTTGGCCTTACCGGTTTTGTCCAGCACCTACAACTTTTTGTAGTTATATTTTTTGGTTTCGTTTTTTTGTCTTTATTGGACAGAGAACTTCCCTAGATGAACTCGTGTCCCTACTTGCAGTATGGCTCGTTGAAGAGGGGCACGATAAATGTGGATCCAGATTTGGAATGACCCCTTAATTTGGGAGTAAAAACCCATACCAAAAAAATGGAACCAGACAAAGTCTTGGCAAATGGGGAAAGAAATGACATCAGCTTAACTTTGCAGTCCTCATGCAAGTTGAGGTAATTAAAGCCCCGGTGGCAGGCTTCACACCGAAGCCCTTGTAGACGCCGCGCTCTGCTCTGCGCTAACGCCCGCTGCTCCCCGGGCAATGTGATGTAATTACGGCACTGCCGTTTTTCCGCCGCGGCGGGGAGAGAGAGGTCGTTATTAACCATGGCATTTTCCATCATGACATTTCTGTTTCATTATAGCGTTTCACTTTTTTAATACCGCAATAAACTTGCCGGCGCACAGCCCCTAGGAAACCGTGGTTGTTTGTCAGAGGCGTGGTACGTGGAACGAAACAACGTTCCACATGTTGGGACTCAAGCATCTCTACACCCCAAAGTTCCCTCCCCACACACACCCCACCCCACCCCACCCCACTTATTGCTGCAGAAATAGGAAAGGCAAAGTTGCAAACTCCCAGCTTGTTGCCGATTGGTTGCCCTTGCCAGTGTTTTCACAGTTCTAGGCCAGGTGCTTTCCCCCTGCTAGAGGAGCTCGATCTGCAATCACGCTGCACTTGTGGGGAACCCTGCGTGGGCCTAGCGACAGATAAAGCCTGAGTTTCCCCGTTCCCTCGATCCCAGGCTCCTCTCCCACTGAGCCGTTGTCACGCTCCAGAAAGGGTCGAAGACGAAAAACCATTACTTCCCCCTGTGGGAGGCAGCGCCTGTAATTAAATCAAGTGGTAAATTATGAATGAAAGGAGGCAAGAAAAGAGAAAGAGAAATAGAACCCAGCCCTTCAGGTAGCCTTGTTTCCGCATAATGAGTCCGCTCGGTCGTGTTGTTTGGAAATGTCTCTCGCGCTCACGATGTGAAAAGCTCAGTTCGGCTGTGTTTGGAACCGACACAATCAGCAGTAGGGGGCTTGGCTTTCAGATGGATCTTGGCCTCCTGCGTGTTTCTGTTTTCTTTCATTCTTGATCTTGTTGCTCATTGCCGTCCTGAGAAGGGATTTAACGAGGAACCAGGCGAAAAATCTTGAGCTAAATACATTTAATCATTTTTTTTTTTTTCCCCATTCTCAACTCAGTGTTCTCGAACTCCTCCTGAACTTCAGAAACACTGTTTCTCTGACAAGGAACGTAGCTTTGTTGTTGTAATTAGCATCAAAGAAACCCTACATGGAATTAAATATGAAAAAACTGCATACTTTCATAACAGAATGCTGAAATTTAATTTTGATAATAGAAGTTAGAACATTCTATGTATAATAATTATTAAATGATATGCAACATTTTAGCATTCATCACAATTGTCTCCAGTTTCACTGTACATCAAAAACATAATCTTTATGAAAGTATGCGTTCATTGAAATCCAAAATTCAATGTTGTGTCCCACATTCTTCTCAAATTATTTTAAATCGTTCACAGTGCTTTCAAAGCTAAGCAGAACATGAAAATGGCTAGAAATTCAGATTCAACTTCAGAAAGCAGTGTTTGGATTATTATAGTATTATTAATTTCTTATTTGAAGAGAAAAAAAAAGAATTGCAAAAAAAAATAGTTGAGCCATTTTGTGTTCAGTATGGGTTCAATATATATAGCATTGCTATCTACGTAAGCACAAGGTCAAATCACATGCACAGAAGCACTTTTTTGTCTTTTGTGTAATGACACAGTCTGCTATCCTGACCTGGATCCTGCCCATGCCGATGTGACCACACATTAGGCTTCAGTGCAGAGCAAGGAATGATCCATTTTCTCATAAATGTTATATGTGTATACATAACACTTTTTTCTGACAATCTCACTGATATGCTTTATACATCATGTTCTCTGCGGGCTGTCAAAATAGCACATTTTCCGCCATTTTAATTAATAAAACATTTGTTTTTTCCAGCGAGCTATAAATCCCAGTTTATTTGTACTGGCGAAATGCGGATGTGTCCAAGTATGAAATGGATATATCAACATTTCTTTGCCTACGAGCATTACAAATGAAAACATGGACCCCAAGAAGGATGGACATGCTTAAAAGCTGCCAAAGCTAAATGCACGTTAAACCAAACAACAGCTGAACCAGTCCAGATCGCCCGAGCTGCGTCTCTCTCAGGAATCACAGGTCATTAATTTTGATAGACTTTTTTTTTCTCCACTGCCTCTGGCCTGATTTACTGAGTGTATATTGTTAAACGTGTTTCCCCCCTCCTTTAGAACAACACTTTTTAAATGGTCCTCGGCTATTTCCCTGAACAACAAGGGCATTGTTTCCTCACAACTCACAACAACTTTAACAAGTTTAAAAACTCTGGTGCTACAAAGGCCAACGCTAACAGAGAGAGAGAGAGAGAAAAAAAACTGTTCCTCCTCCACCACTGGAGGGCCATTGAAACTGTGCATATGTTTCTTTACCCTCTTTTCCCTTCGACACCGAACACCGCGGTCAGTTGGTTTGCCTGTCTTGTCCTTTTATGGCAAAGCCCGTTCATGTTTGCGTTCGCGTTCGCACAGTCAGTGAAAGGTTAGTGAAGGTTAATAAGCAATTACTGTTCAAACAAATAGTATTTTTTTCTCCTTTGATATTATGATATAATTCAAATTAATATTCACATTTTTACACGTGAAATTCAAATCCATAGAGGACATTTTTTAGTGTCATTTGAGAAAGGGTTGCTGGGGGGTAAGGCACCAGAGTGTCGTTAAATTAGAACATCAGATTTGATCAATCAGCAGAATTTCAGGCATGCTGAGTGTAATTAACTGAATGAATAAATAAATAAATAAATAATACAATATAATGATTGCTGGTCATTGTTCATTTGAAAAAGACTGCTACCACAAACAAAATTTTTTAAATTACTCCCTTACATTTCTATCTTATATAACGGGGGGGGGGGGGGGAGGTTTCTATCCTGATGGGAGGGGGTCTCTTCCAGGATGACAATGCCCCCAACCACAAGGCACGAGGGGTCACTGAGTGGTTTGATGAATATGAAAAAGATGTAGAGCATATGTTATGGCCTTTTCAGTCACCATATATATATACTGTATATATATATACATATATATATATAGAGAGAGAGGGAGAGAGAGAGGGCGCTGCAGTGTGTCACCCTCCACAGTTGTAGCCAGCGTCTTGTGCGTTATGATTCACAGCTCTGTTCTCTATTGCAAGGCCCCTGAGAAATGCTTCATTAACAGTGTTACTTCACATCAAGATATTTTTGTATCAACATTTTTTTTCTTTTTCTTTTCAAACTGTGGGCTTTCCATTAACCCCTTATCCACCAGCAGACCGCTCACACTATGTGCTTTGCTTTACTGCACGCGAGACCCAGCCACATAATTTCGTGAATTTTTGAAAACTTGTGAACGTTGTGTACAAAAAAAAAAAAAGAATGCACTTGCACTAAAAAAGCTGCCCCGTGCAGCTGATAGGAAATATGAAAGAGGTTATCTGGCTCGTAAAACAGACCATCATAGTTTGCGATGTTATTTGTGAGGACTTTTAAAGCGTTCTAGGGGTACAGTCCTTACATTCTCTCAATCCGGCCCAGAACCCCCTCCAGTCCTCATAACCATTAGGGCTGAGCGGCCGCAGGATTTAAGATGTTTTCCAGAGGCCGTCCATGTTCCCATTTTCTCCCAGGGTCTCGATGAATAATATTTAACGGCTTCACGAGGAGCGACTGAGCTGGGCGAGCTGTTTACTTTTTTCTTCGCTGTTAGCTCCTACGTCTTAGCACGCCGCAGAACCTTTCCGTTCGGAGCGATTCGAGCCGTATTTGCAGAATTTGTATAAACACGGCCTTTAAGAGGAGTAATTTATTGTCTGCAGAAAGCATAGCATTCCTCTCTAAACACGGTCACACACGCTTTTTGATGAGCGAAGACCACCACGCTGCTTACTAACTTCGATGTTTTCAGTCGGCCTTGACAAAATGTATTTGGCCGTCCAACGAAAACATCCATTCAGAAGGCTAAGAAAGAGAAAGCATACCGTGTTCAAATGAATAACATGGAAGCAAAACATGATGCATCATTCTGATGGATGAATCCCTGTGACGAAATGTAAAATAAAAACGCGTGAAATATGCTGTCTGCCAATATACAAATTATAGCACATTTTCATTCTCAAGCACTGACACATTCACAAGTGTGTTTTACAGAAATACCACAGAATATTAGTTACTATTTAGGTTCTCTCACTTCTGCTGTAAGTTCTACATCAGCCTTGCATTACACATTGGAATGCTATGTGTAAAATATGACTCCATTTTTTATTAATTCTATTTTGAATTTAAGGGAATGTTTTTGCCCCCACGTTCGCAAGTACAGTATGTGCCTATTTTAATTTGCAGGCCTGCCGCAGATGAACAAACAAAATCTGCGAGAATGCCTGCTTCACGAAGGTTTATCTCAATTATTGAGTTGTTTTTCTTTTTGAGGAGTACCATATGGGGGTGTTTTCAAAGTGCAGTCATGGCTGACATTTTTATCGCTCGTCTTTACGAGGGTGAAGCACTATCCTTTTCGGCTTTTGTTTACTCGCCGCGGTATCGATTGCGTCGCTCTTCCAGAGTTGCGTCGCGACCGTCCAGATGTGAGCCTTTTGATGTTGCGTTTACGTTCGCGACGTCCATCTTTCATCGCGGTTACCGCTATCGGGCTCAGCCGCAGTCGAAATCTGTGCAGCCATTCGGTTTAATTTATTCTGCGCTCTTCAAAGTGCTCCGTCTTGTGCCAGAGTTCTGAGATTTCAGCAAAACTGTTGGGATTAAATTTGCACATTGTTAAAATAGGATCGTGAGCATCCATGTTATTATCATTATCCAGAAATTTTGCAATGTCCGCTATACAGTTTTGATACAGCGTACGATGTTATGAGAAGCGGCGATATACATATTGAATATGCATCAATATACATTGTAAATTGTATATAAAATGCATGAGAGCATGAAAACGGAAGATCAAAAGTAGCTTCTGTCTGTGATTTGTGATCATTACCCTCCACAGTAGATCTGGCTTTGCAGTTCACTTCCAGCTCCCAGCTCCTAACACACCTCCCAGCTCCTAACACGTACAGTAATGATGCAGCCTTAGTCCTTTCAGCGGTGGTTGATCTCCGGTCAGCTGAAAAAAAAAAAAAAAAAAAAAAAAAATGATACCACTTTTGCATTATTCTCTAACGCATCAAACTTCAAAGCCTGATCCTTGGTAACTTTGTGTAACTGTGGAACATATTTCCTTTAATTATTGATTGTAGGAATAATGCAGCACAAATAGCTCCTGGCCCAGCTTTGTCTTCGCTTTTTTTTCGAAAACCCCCCCCCCACCACCCCCTACCCTCCCATTGCCCCACTGGCGGGGCAGCCCCCTACCCACCGTAAAAGACAAAACCGGTATTGAGCGGTGCTACGGCAGCCAGGCCTGGGGGCGACTGGGGGCCACCTCTCTGTGTTCGACATACCCCTGGCTGCCCGTCCCAACCCCGCACATGTTACCATTAACACGCAGCTAATTACTGGAGGGGGGAGGGGGGAGGGGGGAGGGGGGAGGGGGGAGGGGGGGGGGGGGGGGGAGGGGGCCAGGGCGCATGAAGGGGAAGAATAAGCGTTTGATGGGCTCACAGAGCGGGCCAGCCGGTGGACATCTGTGAGTTATGCTAATGCCCAAACGAACCTCGCCCTAATCCCAAATGAGAGGTGAGGAGGAGGGGGTAGGGGTAGGGGTAGGGGAAGGGGGGGAGGGGGGGCGTGTTGGTGTTTTTTCGGGGATTAGAGCGCGCGCTGCTTCTCCACGCAGAGCGCCGTGTCGCCGCGGCGACGCGTCTTTTTGGGTGCCTCAGAGGCCGGGCGATAAATAGAGATGTGTGCCCGTGACAGGGCGGGGGGGGCGGGGGGGGGGGTGAAACGGGAGTCCTGCCAGCCTGTGACCTCTGACCCCCCGGGAAAGGGCACGCGCCGTTAGGGTGAGCGAAAGCAGATGTCTCAGGTTACTGTCGCCCCCCCCCCCCCCCCCCCGTCCGGTCAGCCCTCAGCTGCTTTCCCAGAATTCTAAAGTCACTGGCCGTTTCCTTTTCTCTGCGACTGTATGTATGCTGGTAATGACATATATGAGATACAGCCGTAAAGGCCATACTAGGAGCTCGGCATCCTTGGGGGTTATTAAATCTGGGCTTGTGCGATTGCAGAAGCGCGCATTAGCTTGGCGTCTGCAGAGTAACGAGCGAAGTTAAACTGCATCCAGGGGATAGGAGTGACAGTGGCGTTTCAGTGAATTATCGCAGTCCAGTCGCACGTATACCTGTCCGCTCTCATTCCCAGAGACAGGAAGTGGCATAAGAGCTTGGCCTTTTAAATGGAGAGCATGCAGGACGGACGTACTGTAGTGAAGAGCTTCCTGCATTAAACATGAGAGCGCACGGAGCTGTGGGGCATCATGGGTACTCAGCAGAAAGCTAGCAGGACTGTAAATGCCTGCGTTATGAAGCACTGCCGGACTGAAGACGCTCATAAACACGCGATGGACGCATGCGGGACTGCGAACCTTCAGACTCACGCCACGAAGAGCCTTCAGGACTGAGAATCTGCACAGCCAGCTCCAGGAAGCTCGAGCTGAGCTACGAACCTTCTTATCCACACCGTGAAGCACAGACTCCACACTCTGTAGAGCTCTGCGCGCCGATTCCAGACGAAGGGGAGCCTAGTGGCTGTACTCCACGGGAGGGAGGGCGAGGCCGTGGGATCAGACCGGGAATCACACTTCAGAGTCACTTTCATGAGTTGGAACCTGCAAGGTTGGGACTACAGAGCTGCTTACCATCAAGGACCACAACGGAAATAGGTGTTTAACTTTATTGTGCTATCCTTGACAATGCAAGACTTTGTTTTTATCAACTCACTCACTAACTCACTAACAAGTTATTTGTCTGAGTAGTGACTTTTAGGACCATGCAGCTTTACTAACTCACTCACTGACTCACTCACTAACTCACTAACTCACTAACGAGTTCTTTGTTTGAGTAGTGACTTTTAGGACCATGCAGCTCTACTAACTCACTCACTGACTCACTGACTCACTGACTAACTCACTAACGAGTTCTTTGTCTGAGTAGTGACCGTTAGGACCGCGCAGCTCTACTAACTCACTCACTGACTCACTGACTCACTCACTAACTCACTAACGAGCTCTTTGTCTGAGTAGTGACCGTTAGGACCGCGCAGCTGGTCGTCCGAGCCACAGGGACGGTGGAGTCAGCGCTCCGGCGTGTGAGCGAGGGTCGTGGAGTTTGCGGTCGGGCCCGGGCCGGCTGCGCGGGACTCCAGATGGCGGAGCTCCTGTCAGGGTGATGAATGGTATCCCGGCAACCCCGGGAGGTACGTCTGCGCGGAGCAGGAGAGAGAGAGAGAGAGAGAGAGAGATAACAGAGAGAGACGGAGGCCGTCACTGCCCAACCCTGATATACGGCTTTTAATTTGTAAACTTCAAGGCCTGGGGGGGGGGAGGGGGGGGGCTGTATGTTTTACAATGGAAGACCATGTTAGGACATGGAATGTGTTTAATTTCCTTTTATCTGTTTACTTAAAAGGGGGGAAAGAAGAAGAAGAAGAAGGAAAAAAAAGTGACGTTGCTTTGGGATGCACGTGTGGATGACTGTGTCTGTAGGCCCACACAGGACAAAGAGTACAGGAAGTGTATTTCTATGGCAGAGTAATCTTCAGTCCTCTCAATGATCCATAAAAAGTAATGAAAAGAAGGTATTAATTGAATAAACGATCAGATAAACTAAAAAGTTGTTTGTATCCATACTCAGAGGTGGAAAGTCTCGGAGACAGAAAGTAAAAAGTCCTGTTGTGTGTTTCTTCCACCCATGAACTCAGCCAGCTGATTTCACTAATTAGTTCTACCTCCTGGGTGAAGAATTGTGCTAATTAGAAAATCCAGTTGATTGGAACAAAACAAAAAAAATTTCACTTTCTGAACCTGGATTTTCCACCTCCACAATGATAATACAGCAAAGTTATTTGGGTGTCAGAGATAGTGACTGCGGGTATAGCTCGGCAACTGGTGTGACTGTGTGACTGTCTGATTGTGTGTGTGTGTGTGTGTGTGTGGGTGTGAGTGAGTGAGTGTGTGTGTGTGTGTGAGTGAGTGAGTGTGTGTGTGCGCGTGTGTCTATGTGTGTGGGTGTGTGTGTGTGTGTGGACAGGTTTTGAGCAGCCAAATGGAAACGCGTACAGTATGTGAAGTCTGGTATATGGCCATCACATGTGAATAATGCCATTCAGCTTGTGCTCTGTGGACAGGTTATTATCATCTAGAACGACACTTTATTCAGTAGGAAAGAAGTGATATAACATTGTACCGCTCGGTACCATTAATAAAACATCGACCTTGCCTTCCAAGGGTACGACTGCCAGCAAACAATACAAGGTAAATGCTGCCAACATCATTATGAACTATCATCCACCAGAAATCTTCTCTCTTCAGTGTTTTTGTTGGCTACCACTATTTATTTATATACACAAGACGCACACTCGCTGTGCATGTACAAGAACATGTGACCCGGGTTGGTGTGTTGGTCCATGGCTGAAAACCATTGACAGCCCTAGAAGTGCGATATATTGTGTTGTATGCAGTGGTATGGAGTGGTTTAAACCTCTCACACCATGGCTACTGAATTTAACTGACGTGCAGGCTGGGGAAACGTGTGGCTTAAACAGAATCGTAATTGGTTTTCCGTTTCTTTTTTTTTTGCTGGAGTGGCTGTGTCTGTATTGTAATATCACACGCATGCATAGCATGTGCACTGATTCATTACATTCATTCGCGCCTGAAAGTTGAACCGTCCATAAACAGACACAACAGCTACAGCGAAGAAAATGTTTTAAGCAGAATGCTGTTTTTTTTTTTTTTTTCAAGAAAGAAATGTTTCATGGACATGAAAGAAATGTGTGCCTGATATGTAAGGATGCAATATCTGTGATTTGAAAAGGCTAACTGACAAATATTACTGTGCAAAATAAACCACATTTTTATCATTGAGGACAAGTATCACTGGAAAAAAATGTATAACTGTGTGGACGAGCAGCATCCCTTTCAACAAAAGCTCAGACTGAGAAAAGGTGTCACACATGAGCAAACCACCAAAACGCTTTGGCCTGATACAGAGGGAGAGTTTATAAAAGAGTGCATCCTCGCCGTTGCAGTCACTAATTCCTCAAATAGCCCCAAAATTTGACAGCCTAAAATATACTGTGAGTTTAGCCCGTTTGGATTAGCAGCTTTGCGCTAATGAACTAAAAAGTCTCCAATAGGCTTGTGAACTTCGCCACCTTATCTCTCGCTGTTGGCACGGAAACAGCCGCGACAGGCCAGCTTGCCGTTTTTTGTGTGCAGAGAATCACCGCCGGGCGCGTGCCGTTCGGAAAGTCCCGTTATCTGCGGCAGCCCGGGCACCGCACCGCCGAAGACGAGAGGAGGACACATTTTGGGGAAAATTGTATCTGCAAGCTTGGCCTACCATTGTAAAAAAAAAAAAAAATGAAGTGGCCTTACTCCTGATAGAGCCTTAGCCCCGGCTGGGTCACAGGAGGGGTTAGTCGCGCTTGTCGAAAAAGAAACGAATCATCGCGGTCTTGATCCAGGTGATCCGATGCGTGCCGCTGCACAATCCGTCGGGGGCGTCCGTGTCCTCGGCCCTGGGGGGCTAAAGCCGCTGCCCGGAGACCTGGAACTGGAATACGGGGATATTGGGCTTGTTTCACAAACGCTGCAACTTTGTGAGCTGAGATGTGATAGATTTCACCTGCTCTCTTTTTAAAAAATTTTTTTTTTTTTTTTTTTGCAGTGTTTCTCGTAGAAATTTGCAGTTACAGTATAAGCCACAAATGCATGTTGCGAAGCGCGTTCATGTCGGTACAAATGTTCTTATTCTTCTGCCTCGTTTGTTTTCGTATCAAACTGACCACGGGTATCAGGAGCCAAGGCTGAAAGGGACATCTGGAGGATGGAAAAATTTGGCTTGTGGTCAGACTAATATCCTGTAATTGACATCATATACTGTTCAATACCAAATGGGCTATGTGTATGGCATGGCATGGCATGGCACCTCTCAGAGCTCCACAGACACTGCAGGGGCCCTAACAAGCTTCTCCGTTCCCTGATTTAAAACCTTAAATCAAGTGAAGTTAAAGTCTCGGCGAATACAGCCGATGCATTTCCGCGCTCCGCAGGTACCGAGGCCTACAGCATCTGAATATGCCGACGAGTGCGCAAATCTCCCCCAGAAAAATTTGGTTAGTGGTTTGAAAATTTGAAAACAATGAGCGTTAGCATCATCGCTACACCGAGCTTCAAAGCAAACGACGTGCCAGCTCCCTCCGGCGCTAAATAATAGAGCTGCAAAGCTAAAGAAACGAGCGCCAGCCTCAAGTACAGCAAACTCCCCTTTTTATGAACTTTATTTCAGCCCCGATAAAAAAAAAAAAAAATTTTCTTTGAGGACATCAGGGCTGAAATTTGCATCCGCGTTGAGAATCATCGACTGCTGTGAGCAGTTCCTTTCAAAACAGTCCGGGACCTGAACCAGAAAAACCATTTGCAAGTGGGCTCACAACTGCCAACAGACAGAACGCGAGTCAACAAAGAGAAGCAATGTCAGCCATTGTTTTAGAAAAAGAACAACATGTAAAATGCATGCTCATTTAAGTGGATACTTTTGTACGGAACATTTATATTTATAAAAATGCTAATGATCGAGTGAAAGGAAAAATAATGTTTCCCTGTACGAGCTGAATTGGGATTCATTTCCCAGAATGATCTTGTCTCATTGAGTCATTTGCATCATAATCTATATGGCATTATAGCCAGCCAACCAGCCAAGCAAGGCTGGCACTAAAACATCAGGCTTAGATTGACGTTATTTTACAGACAGTTCTGTCAACAAGGTCTCTGTGGCCATAATTCACCAGGTGTCAAAATAAATGTCTGCTATTAAAACATCGGGATAAATAAACGTTAAATAATATATGGAATGTTGTGGTTTCTTTTGTTACTGAGCTAATGTTATGTAAAACATTTTTTTACAGAAGTTGGTTTTTGAATGACCTATACCTTGTTATTTACAACTGTGAAGTGTTTTTTTTCTGTGCCTATGTACAAATATAAACAATATTCCCCATTGATTATTCACTGTATTGAAAATAACCTTTTATTGTGTGTCTTTATTATAGTTTTCTCTGCTAGTCTCACTCATTAAACCAGGCTTTCTACTGAACCATTCTCAACCCACGTGTGAAACACAAAGCGTACGGTCTCTGTTTAATCCTCTTACTCAAAGCAAACCAGAAAAGTCTCACCAAAGCTTCGAAAAACACAATTCTGGAAGAAATGTTTTATAATCTGTCCATGTATTTTCATACTGATATGTTCTGAACCCTGAAAATCTGAACTGTCCCTAAACGGTTTATTAAAAGAACTACCCTTTGAAAATTATTTTTAAAAATAGTTCATGTTTATGCTGTAACTCTGCAACTCGTAAGGGCCTTTGAAGTGGACTGCCGCATGTCTGTGTTAGTGCTGTCCCACCCCAAAAAAAAGCTTTCTGCTGAGCAAAGTACCCATGGCTCAGACTAATCAGACAGCAGACAGTTATTCCTTCAGTACCTGAAATGATTATAGAAGATTAAGAGGTAGTTAAAGGAATCAATAAAATCTCAAAACCCTTCAAATAATAACACGTTGTTAATCTGCCCCTGTATAGCCATTGTAGAGGGAAATCTGCGAGAGCTTCTCCACTTTATGCACGTACAGGGCTATGCAAAAGACTCCTGCTTAACTGTCGGCAGCAGAGGTCTTTAAACGCGTCATCGGGGGGATTCATGAAGGTTAATGGCTGCATATGGATCTCATAAAATCTGCATGAATTTAGCAGGACACCGATTCATGAAGCTAGCATCCTCGTGATGACTGCGACCGCGCCGTCGCTAGCTTGCTTCTCCACAGCACATTAGCATGCAGGTGCTAACAAGCAAAAAAAAAAAAAAACGGTTGCATGCAAATTGGGTTGTTGCGTTCTGAAATTGCCGTGCATTGTGACTAGCCAATCACAAGGTTGGTATCCAAGAAAAGCGAAAATACCTCCCCTGGGTGAGGTGGTGGGTAAAATTAAGCCAGGCTTCTGGGAAAGGTATACATCACAGCTCTTCTGCTCTTAAACACAGGTTCCATAACCACACGATTTGCGCATTACAATTAGAGCGCAACGTCAGAGTGGCTAAAAAGCCGACCGTTCCAGCGGGTGTTCCAGAGCAGTGTGATTTCCGGGTTAAAACGTGTCACGGTGCAGTGCGTTAACTCGAGATGCAACGACTCCATTCCCCCAGAGCTCACGCCAGTGCCAAGTTCTGTTTGAAAGGATCGGCCGACGCAGACAGCCAACGCCGACGCTTCCTCAGAAACAAGAAATGTCTTCTGCAACACTGTGCAAAAATACAGCATTAATATATTAAGCTGTACCCCCCCCCCCCACTGGAAAAAGTTCCCATTTCCGGTTGCATTAATATGTGCCTGCGTACAAATAAAAAAGGAATTGAACTGAGCAAAAGATTCCGCAGTTTGCTGAACACCTGGATTGGCAACTTTAGTGTTAATGTGAATGCGAGTGAAATGTTCTGGGGGAATATAAATGCCCTATGCTCTATCAGACGGGTCAGACTATTCCTACTCTGTTCATTCACAACAAGAGACGGCTCTCGAGTTCTGCGCTCTGGACTCTGTTACAAGGCACAGAAAGACATTCACAGCCACGGAGAGAAAGTGCTCTCAAGTGGCGTCAGAACCCAAGAATTACGAGCACGAATAGGCCGGCAGTCGAATTCAGGTAGTCATGGCAACGCTAAGAAAAGTTCAGACATCTGAAAGTGCTCTAAACAGCCTTCCTCCTGTGACACTTGGAGTCACGCTTATGTGTTTTCACTACAGATAATTGTGTTGTATAGTGATTAAGGCCCTTGGCTAATTAAGTGTCTCGGTTTTAATGAGTATTTGCCTGCTCATGAGAATAATAGGTTTTTTTTTATTTTTTATTGTTTTTTTTATATCACAAGCATACGGTTATCTGTTTAAAATAAGATACACATGCTGCATTGTGCTGCCCAGGTAAGTAATAAAGAGTGGGGATCTGCCAGCAATGTGGAGTCCAAAGTGTAATATGAGTCGGTACATGCATTTTTCATTATTAAGACATTCTTTTCTGTTTTGGCCGGCAGTCTCCTCTTCCCGGGGCACGGTAATAAGCTAAACCTCCCGTTGAGGACAGACTTCCTGTTAGCAGCGTGTGACAGTGATCCTGCACTGGGCTGCAGTGTGCACATCCGAATCCGTCAGTTCGGCGCCGCCAGCGCATTAGCATCCATCGCGGTACGCGCTCACCCCGGAGCAGAACAAGCGCCTCGGCTGTAGAACAAGACCAGAGCCATTTCAAACCTCCTTCATTTGTGCTGGATGAGAGAGAGAGAGGGGATGGGGTCATCCGCTGCTCCTCCGTGCTTTAATTAAGCGCTGGATGGATAAATAACGAGCCGGCCTATCCGTGCTGCGGAAATATTCCGTTAGGATAGAAGAGTTCTTCTTTTGTGCTGGTTAGTGTTTCTCTTAATCTTTCATGCGATGATTATTCAGCCAGCTGCTTTGTTCACGCAGCACCTCTGGGTTTTACCAGAGGACCTATGCGAATAGTGGGTGGTCAAAAAATATTGAATTTAATCTCGCCTTGTACCTGCCCGCTGGTGTTTGTGATGAACATTTAATTTCTCCTCATTAATATTGTATGTGTTTTTTTTATTTTTTATTATTCTTTCTGCCCGAAAAAAAGGTCTTGCCCTCTGATATTTAATGCCATAATTCAGTTTGACTCATTTTCTGTGTGTATTTTGGGTGGGAGCAGCAGCTAGAGAAAGCGTGTTTATAATGAGAGAGACTTTATTGATCCTCCCCCTGTGACAGCGCTGGTCTCTCCCTCCCTCAGACAAAGAATAATGACAAGATATGTGTGCACAGGGACCTGCATACACATGTCGTGTGTGTGCGTGCGCGCGTGTGTGTGTGTGTGCAGGGCGTGAGCACATCTTTCTGTCACCCCTCTCTCTCACTCTCTCTCTCTCTGATTATAGTCATTATAATTGAAAATAAGCTTCCTGATATTTTTAATTGATTGCCTGGCAACACACTTGGATGCACAGAAGTACACGTGCACACGCACATGCACACACTCACTCGCACACACATAGTTGATATGCAGAATATTGCTTGAATATTGTTAGATTGCAAAATACCATTTTTCTTAATAAGGTGTCAGTTAATATCGATTAAAGTGAACTTGCTTAACTATAACCATTCAATACTGACTCACTTTTCCGGACTCTTTGATTATATTACAGGCCTACTGGACTATTTCAAATTCAGCGGGTATGTTGAAATTACTTCTTTACTTTCCTATATTCATTTTAATGGAATTGACTCTTAAAGGTTGACAATGTTCTGTGTTGTAAAACTGTTTTAAAAAGCACAAGGCGAAGCTGTAAAACAGGAAATTAATGCTTGCTCATATTTTCAAACATTTTCAGTTGTGTTTTGCTTTCAGTAATTATGCGGTCACCAGAATCTTAATGAAATATTGTAAATCCTTTTTTTTAAAGAATGTCAGAAAAAAGCTTCTCGCTTGACGGCTGTTTCAAAGACAGGAGCTTCTTATAAAAAATACTCTTTTTGACTCTTCTTTTTCTTTCCGAATCTTCCAAGTAGCCAGTAAGGATCTGTAGTTAAAGCCTCAATGCTTCAAAAGGATTAATGCCGAGAAGATGTTTCACAAAGAATTCGAGAGACTGGTGACATGGAAGACCTTTGACCTCCAGTATCTCGAGACTGATTAATACAAGTTCTTTGTGACACAGACTTCTTTATAGCCAGTCTATTCTGAGGCACACTGCAAATAATCGAGGCAAGCAACTGCTCCTGGTTTTATTGGACTAAAAAAAACTCCCTAATATCTGGTTGCACTGACTCATCTACAGAAAAAATAAAAGATTTAATTAAAAAATTAATTTAAAACCCCCATTAAATGAAAAAATGTTTAATGAAGTTCGTAAGGTAGCTTGCTGATGCAATTTTATAGGAAGAAAAAAAAAACTTTATGCCCAGTAACTTGATTATTGGCAAATTTAACCACTAGGAACCTGCAGACACTGCATGTTTCAAATATAAGAAAGCATATAATAAAATCCTAAGGGGTTGAGAGAATGAAATGTGCTCGAACAGCAGTCTGAAATATGGGAGAGAACTTTTGTGAACCTCCTTTTAGAGCAAAAAAGCATTTTGTGCACTACTGTGCTGATACGAACAATTTTATTTTGCATTTAGTTTGTTTATTTAGCGTTTGGGTTTATTCTTGAATGTTCTGTAAGAAATTGCTCGATTTTGCCATACAAAAAAAAAAAAGAAACCACAGGAACAATGCCACAGGTGTACTATTGTTCACCTGTGGCAACCTCAATGATTGGTCCTTACTTGTTTTATAAAGGCAAGAATGGTAGACTTTTTGTGGTAGTGCTTCTCTGGAACATTCTGTGGGAAACAGCTCTTTAGTGCATAGGTATGGGGTAAGCCCAACTTAACAGTTACCTGTAGCTTGGCAGAGGGCATACCTTCCATCCCAATCAGATCTGCACAATTAAATCAGCTTTGTCTACTCTTTCTCTGTCCTCAGATCCATCCATCCATCCATTATCTAACCTGCTTATCCTGGGCAGGGTCGCGGGGGGTGCTGGAGCCTATCCCAGCATGCATTGGGCAAGAGGCAGGAATACACCGTGGACAGACCGCCAATCTGTCGCAGCCTGTCCTCAGATATTACTTCATTATATCCACACATCACACCAGGAAGAGAAACAGTCTCTGTGAGAGTTGCTGAAAAATCCTGCCCAATACAGAAGATGAAGCCTCTGATACTAATGACTTTTTCTAGGGTATGCTGACTTGCCATTTGTGTTCCTGTGGATGATTAAAAATAAGCACCATTGATAATTTGTGTTCTCTAATGTTTTTTAACTGTATTAAATTATACTAATGTAGTACATTTCATCATTCCGAGGATCTCGATGCACTTTACAGCAGAAACCCGGTCCAGTTCTTAACGGGGAGAAAGCCAGACTGTATATTTGGTCACTCTGAAGAAGAAAAATAACTAAGAACTAATAAATTGTATCTGAAAGGTGGAGCCTCCAGTTGCACAGTTTCCCCATTACTGCACTGTGGAACTTTATTTTCAGGAAAGAAGACTGCCCCCTACTGGCCCATCACCCACGC
The DNA here is from genome assembly GCF_013347855.1 of Anguilla anguilla. NCBI lineage: Eukaryota > Metazoa > Chordata > Actinopteri > Anguilliformes > Anguillidae > Anguilla > Anguilla anguilla. The sequence goes on from NC_049210.1 coordinate 46,272,707, forward strand.
CCCGTCTTCCATTTGCGTGCTGAACGCAGCTCTACTTCGCTTCGTCCATTTTGGCAGAAGGTGACTGCAGGTTGGTGTGACTGAAACCTGACAGCCATTTTAAATTTTTAATCTCGGCAATAAATACGAAGGTGGAGTGGAAAGTGTGGAATTCGGACGCGATAATGCCAAGTTCTGTCGCCTCGGTCACTCCGGATCTGCTTATGCATGTAAACCATATTCAGAAGTATAGATTTATTCATGCGCTGTCAGACTTTGGGGTCTTGGCGGTTTGTGTCTGAGGGAATGCTAGGTCTCGGCTATCTCGCCCAGACGGGACTGGGGCGACCGGCAGGCAGGCACATCGTGTCACTCTCGAAATTCCTTCCGGGAATACTGGCGATCCCGCGGGAGCCCGTCGCTTCCCGATGTGAAGGAATGTGACACGGAGAACCCTGGATGGACTGAACGGGTCCGGAGTTTGACAGTTGAGCTTGGTTGCTAAGGGGATGTCACACTGCGGTCCAAGACTGACCTCCGTCTAAATTTCTTATTTCAGCAGCTTAGACACTTTGGAAGGCGATTTGCAGATGTGGATTGCGACTAATCCGTTTGCAGGTGAAACGCCTCGGCTGAAGGTTCAACTGCAGTGTTCCATTCGGGAGTCCACCTTTGACCTTTAACCTTTTACACACAGTTCCATCTTGCATTCATCACAGTATAGTAAACCCCCATGTGAGTTTCATGGTGGACCTGGGGTAATACAGATGTTAACTGACATTCAGTGTTCACTCACTAGCCATAAGAAACTGCAGTGACCATCGTCACACCATAATACTGAATAAAACCAGAACGAAATCCCCCATCGGCCATCCTGTGCTCTGTTCAAAACGTTCCACCACCGTGACGTGTTGTCCCTTTCTACAGGTACCTCACTCATTGACGGACAGATTCGAGTTTCATCTGTTGCATCCTGTCAGAAAGGCTCGCCATTTGATCGATACGCGTCCGCAGACCACAGGTCGGGAGACGGCTTCGCATTTCGGGCAGAAATTCGTGGAAAACTCCCGCCGTCTTCTGGGAAGTGCACTCTAAATCGTAATGCGTGTCACCACGGCAACGCATTAAAAAAGCAGTGGAGACGACGGTCTCTCAGCGTCGGGGGCAGGGGGCGGGGGGGCGGGGGGGCTGGGTAGGACCGGATGGGGAAGCACTTCCTCGGTGTGGATGTGCGGTCTCCGGGGTGGGGGGGCGGGGGGGGGGCTGGGTGGGACCGGATGGGGAAGCACTTCCTCGGTGTGGATGTGCGGTCTCTCAGCGTCGGGGGCAGGGGGGTGGGGGGGCTGGGTGGGACCGGGTGGGGAAGCACTTCCTCGGTGTGGATGTGCGGACTCCGTTCTGTCTATCCGCAGCGTGCTTCTATCCTGCCTTCTTACATTTCACATCCGTAAGCAACCTTATTGGTCAACGTTAGTGGCAGCCTCGTAATATTGTGAAAGTATTATTATTATTATTTTTCTTCTTTGCTTACTGAAGATGCACCAATACTGTGTGTTCTTTTTTCGAGAGGCTGCACACAGTTTGGTATGCTTCATTCTGACACTGTAGGGTGCATATCCAAAAATATGTGTTTTTTTGCATCCTGGATTAATTATGAGCAACAGGCAAACTTCACTGTACTGTACACTGTGAGGAATGGGGGTCCTCCCGAACTGAAATGTTCATAATTTTGAAAGTAAGGTAAAAAATATGGCAATTTTGTTTTATTTTACTTTTGTTGATTTCAAAGGTAAGAACGTATTTTTGTTTTGCATCATAACAAATAATCAAACACACGGTAAGCAGGACATTAACTTGCCCCCTGATAACTCACAGGCCTGTATAGGTTGTGCTTGTGGATCCCAGTTTATTCTGAAGCCCCAATATTGAAGAATGGGTGTGAAGCAGTTCCCCATGCATGAAGCATAAGCTACAATAACCTACCTGTAGCTACTTGCTGTTAGCAAAAATACAATCTGCCATGCCAAGTGCACTGCAAACTGTTAAGTTGAAATGCCATAAAAATAAAATAAAATGAGGAAAGTGCAAAAAAAATGCAAAGTGAGAAAATGCATTAGCTAGAAGGATACACACACCAGACTGTGAGTTCAAAGCAAGCTGGTTCTGGGTTCTTGCTGTGTCAGAAAAGACACAAAAAGGGTATCAGCGAGGGAACATTGAAAACGGTGCATTGGTCTAGCAGTGAGTAGGCGGCTTCTGGGCTGCCCAGCTCAGCTTTAAAACCGGTTCTAGCACAGCTAACGAATGTATGTCCCCGTCAATGTGACAAACATCCCATTAAAATGCATGATTCACCGCACTCATGTGGGTATCACTGTTTTTGTTTTATTAACACTCTCATGGAAACGACCTCCCCTTGAAAACTCAATGACTTTACGTGGATTAGACACAGTTATTGAGTATATTTCCATTTTTTATCATTGGAAAGTGCGCCTGCTTTCTGTTACATATTAACTTTTTTTCATTTTTTTTTCACCATTGATCATTTACGTATATAATTATATAATTATAATTGCGTCAAGAGATCAAAAAGGCTTAAATATGTACACTACTTCCTGGTCCACACCCTGTTATGTAACACTGAGAATCTTGCCTTTGAGGTTCTACTCTTGTTGTTAATTACCTTTTTATTCAGTTTCCTTGACTAAGAATAACCTGTGGGCTCATAAAGGTCTCTTCAATGAATCGTTTACATGAAATAAGAACTCGGTATTTTAAAGCATATACAACATTCGGCACCGGCTGAGCCGTTCTCTCAGACTGTTTTCATTCTTTTTTATTTCCTGTCAAATAAAGCATAAAATCACCAGAATATAAGGCAATTAAATGTCAAAATGCAGGGATAAGGATTTTCACCCCTGAACCCCATGTGCTATTAAGACTCATAACAAAAGAATGTTTTGTTGTTACAGTTTGTTTTATACTTTCAATCCGCCCATTAAAAATGGTTCATGGGACCATGAGGTCCATATTTTTATGTTGTTTTGTAAAGAGGGGTTTGGGGTGGGTGGGGGGTGGGGGGGGGTGAAGGGGTGGAGGTTTTGTATAAAAATAAAAACAATGGCTCAAAACCCAACGCCGCATGACTCCACATCCAGGGCTGCCACGTCTCCATGTCTTTAATGGCTTATTCAGAATGCTGGGGGCCACCGGAGGGCGGTCAAAAACATCACTTGCGGTATTGAACATCCTATGTCGGTTTTGCTTCGCAAGCAGACACAAGTGTTTTAAATTTGATTTTCAGAAGGAAGCTGGACATCAGAGGAATTAATAATGCGGCCAGGAGGGAGAAGATCGGCGCGGGGAGACTGAGAGGAGGGAAATAATCCTGTTGCCAAGTCCTTTTCAGGTCCAGTCAGAGCGGAGTAAACACAGATCAACTGACATTTCATCTCCAGACTCTCCCCGATTTCCATTTGATTAATTTATGAGATGTTTTTGGCCGCCGCTGGAGAGCAGACTACACATCAGCCGCTTCGTTCACAACTCGTTCTCTCTCTCTCTGTCTGTTTGCTCGCGTTCAAGGATGTTGCCTGCATCTTATTCTGTCCTTGGCAGAAGTTGCATTGCGATTAATTTTAAAGGCATTCTTTGCAGGGTATTTCTAGTCTTGCTGTGGTCCTGTGTTGACAATCGAAGAAGTCTCCTCCACTGTCTTCAGTCCCGCCCACTCACCCCATGTACCTGACATTGGTCATATACAGGAGCTACCTAGCGTAGTTAGCTGGATAGCTAGAGGTAACGTTACTTGCAGGTCCAACAGAAAACAAGCAAACTCCATGTCGCTTTTCATCCCCTTGGCGAACTTCAGCTGATGCCACCTAGGAAAAGCAGTTTCACAGTTGCTTTCAAACTGCAGTTCGTGAACAAGCCCCATCAGCCTGCCTTTTTGCTTTGGTGTATCTGGGCTTCATTCTCTAGTTAGCTATCTAGCAACAAACTCTCCACTGAAATGTGATCCAAAACTACAGGCTCTGTAGCCACAGCCACCCCTCCTCACACAGAAAAGAGTGCCACACCCAGAAACGCCACAGACAAATACAGGTAAAGATGCACAAATTCATCAAAATATGTATAAGGTATAAATTCAGTGCCAGTGCATAGAGTATTTTAGAATATTTTCAAGGTAAAAAATCTTGCATAGCACAGCTCTCACGTAGCATACAGTTGAATTGCACAAGTAGCACTTTTCCAGTGGGTAAAACTCAAGAGGGTTAAGAACGGTGTGCATACGCTGGAGTCTGAGCCAAAGCCGCGTTACGCAGATCAATCACAAAACTGCGATAATTACTGCACTAAAAGGGTAATTATGCATTTTCTTTCTTTTTTCTCCTGAAAAGCTCAACCTGTTATTGAGAGACGTTTAATCGCACACAGCTCAAGGCCCTGGGTTGTCTAGGTAACCCCCGCCGCGGAGAGGCGTGCGAGCTCGGTCGCGCGGTCACTTGAAGTCACGTTCGAGCTTGTAATTGAGCCCATGCAGTCATTAAGGGCTTTGGCTGCATGAGAAGCCTCTCCACTCCAGGCATGTTTAATCAACCCAGAGGCTCGAGCGCAGGCAGGACTTTGATATGCGCCGGGAATCCATCGGAGCAAAATAAGAGCGCATAAGAGCTCTTTAATGTGCTTAATAAACAGCCCTGCGCCGCTCCCAACCACGCTATACGTGCCTCGGGGGGGACGACGGCGAAGGTTTGCGGAAAATGCGTTTTCTTATCTCCTCTCCTCCTCGCTCAGGGAAGTATAAACGAAACGGGAGCGCCTCGGAGACGGATTCCAGGGTTAGGCGTAAACTCACACGACTGAACGCTCCCGTAAGACCAGGCGATGCGACCGTCGCTCCCGACGCCACGCTCGCGATTACGCTCTCCTCCAGCGGAGCGCGAACTATTAACTCGACGCTCGTTTTTTTTTTTTACTTTTAACTTTTCGACGGGGGTCGCGTCACCAAAAAATCAGAGGAAGAAAACCAAAAAAAAATAAATAAATAAAAATAATACCTTGCCATCTGTTTGTCTGCCACTCTTGCTTTTCCCACCCAAACTTTGTGCAATCTGGCAAAAACGTGCGGCTTCTGCCTTCTGCGGGGAGTACTTACAGGAAGGCAGACGTCATGATTGATATCATTACTTGCTGGGGAGGATAGAGATCATGTCAGCTTATGTTGTTTATCATTAATTCCCAGCCATTACGGTTTTGGGAAAGGCTCCAAACTGCCGGAGATTTCCCAGACGGTCTTCTTCGAGCATCATCATCCCACTTAGGGGTTACTGTTAGTGTTTTATCTCTTCTTTGCTTTCTGTCACAAATTTCTTCTCAACATAGACCGTATTCGTCTCTTTTTTTTCCTCCTCGTGGTTTTTCTAGCAATGTTTGGCAGAGCGACAGACTTTCCGATTGGGTTTCCGTTTAGAAAGCGGCAGTTTTCAAAATAGGTTTATTAATTTTTTTTTTCCTCAATATTTTCTCATATTCACAAGAACTTTCAGTTATTGCATATCATTTGAATATATATATTAAGTGCTACTGTGTATAATTACATCAGTTTAACGTGTTTTTGTACACAGATTCTGCTCTGTGTGGTAAAAAGGGCATCTGCAGCCAGGCTCAGTACAATCAGTAATATGTCTACTGATCGTTATTTACAGTTTGTGCTTGCATTCAATTGCAGCTTCATCGTAAACCTGGAAAAAGGATAATGCAAGCAAGAAAATAAAATCCAGGATAAGGGTGTAGTTGTACATACCAGAAAACAGCAGCAACAACAACAACAACAACAACAACTATAATAATAAAAATAATAATACATTTATTTGGGTCGTGCCTTTTTACAATTTGTGGTCACAATAAAAATAAATGCATGATTAAACCCAAAAGAACAATGAGGAAGAGGAGACATAGACGGTATATAAACTGTGATATACACAACTAGCGCTGGAAAATAAAGTGGTTTCTGCGTGTTTCTGTGTAAGTTTACATTTAAAATGGCTCTAATCAGGTCTAAAGCGGCACCACCAGGCCCCAGTGGACCTCGGCACTTGACCTTTAGATGTGGTACATGAAAGCAGGTCTCTGCGGTGCGGTGTGCGGGAATGAAGAAGGCCAGCCTGGGTATCGGGACACTATTGATCACGTGAAAGAGGAGGAGGTCCCCTGAAGCGTTAGGTGATCTAGAGATGATGATGAACAGGAACTCTCCTCCACTCTCTTTTAATCAGCAGGATGTATTAACATATATGTAATATATATACATACATTTCCTAGCAGCTCCCGGGGAGCGTTCTGCCAGCGGGACTAATGAACGAGGCGCCGGGCGCGTTTCGGTGGAGAGGTGCGGGGCCGTCCCACAGACCCACGTACCGCGGCGCTTTTCACATGCGCTCTGCGAGCGGGAACAGAGAGGGAAAACAAAACCGGAGTGGGGGGGGGGGGGGGGGGGGGTACAAGAGGAGGGGGGGGAGGGGGGGGGCACCAGGAATCCCCTTGCCAGTCTCCTGAGGGGTAGAGGCTGGGATTCGGGCATGCCCGGGACCCGTCGCCCGAAGGAGGAGCCAAGGCGGGAATCGCCACGGCGACGGGCGCCCGCCATGCCGAGTCCGTTCTGAGTCCGTTCCGAAGACGCTCGGGCGGTTGGCGATCGATCAGCGACCTCCATCCAGGCGGTCGGTCAGAGCCCCTGAATGGGCCTCTCTCCTCTCCGGAGGAGGTGTGGGCATACAGGCCCGTACAGTGGAGCGCTCTCCACAGAGGCAGGCGCCAGCAAATCGGACGTTTCGATCGCTTGATCTCTCGTGCTTGTCGTTCCGCGTCCCCGCGCTCTCCTGGGTGTTTTTTTTTCTCCCCGCCGTTCTGTCAGCATTCCGAGCCCGGATTTGGAATTCATGCGCCGACCGGCCTGTCACTCACGGTGACAGAGCGGGGAGCCGAGGCCGGCTGGTTGCCATGACACTGCAGAACCGGAGCGAGAACTCTCGCTTAAATTTGAATTAATATTACAAAGAGGGCAGGGGAAGGAAAATCATCTTTGAAAATATTTCACTGTAACTGACAGTTTTCCAAGACAAGAGCTATTGACTCGGATCATTTCTTTTTTATTTATTTATTCATGTTTTTTCGTGAGTCGATACTCGCTGTGCATTAGTGTCAGGAAACGCTGGTCGAAGCCACTGCTTCTCTTGGTGGATTGGAAAAGGCAGAAGAATTCATTTGCCATTCTAATTACGTTTTGCTTTTTTCCAAGAGAATAATTTTTTGTGGCCACAATAACCTGTCACGGGGGTGCATGTGTTTGGTGTCGTCCCCCCCCCCCCGACTCTCTCTGCCTCCCTTTGAAGTTTGTGTGCTAAGATCCCTGTGGATGGATTATGTGTCCCTGCCTGCGTGTGCTAATGTGAAATCAACTGAGATGGGCCAGCGGTAAATACTATAACATTCTCCGTGTGGTTCCCCCCCCCATGCGAGAACTTTCAATTAACGTCCTCCCGTCTCCTTCCTTCTCCGTCCTCTCCCTCAAAGAGCGCTGTGGAAGAGCCTGTTCCCAGCTGAGACTGCAAATTAACTGTCCCTTCCCAGCGAAGCGACCCTACAAAGGACCACATTAATGATAATCCTTATCGAGATGTCGGACTGTTTTACATTAACAAAAGGAGATTGTATTGGGTTTCATCTCTGATGCTCTCATCTTCCATCTCCCAAATCCATACGAGGGAATGAAACGCGGAGTGGACGTGACTGTAAAACGAAAGACCCCGAGTCTTGCATGATTATATTTTTGCCCATTCAAAATGGCCGCCGTGGCTGCCACAGACGCAGTGATCCAGGGAAAGTTCACTCACAAGCTCAAAGCAAGTCAGTTTTCACACGCAGCTTTCTGTCAACAGTCACTCTCTGTAAAATACCGACCGCTTTTCAACCGTAGCTTGGCTATATGCTGACTCCTGCATGTAGAGGTTGGTAAATGTATGTGTCTGTGTTTATCATAAACATAAATGTGCCAAATGTTCAAGTTATAAAACCATTATTCCATATGAAGGTGAAAAGCATTTTGATGGGCTTTCAAGCACAGAGCCAAGCAAAGCATGAAAACATATTCAATTGCGTCTTCAAATCGAAACACTTGAACAATGTCGCTTTTAAGTGCGCACTTGACTCTCGTCTAACTGCGAATATCTTTACTTTTCCTTCGTATCCATCCATTAGCTCTTCGTCCTCCTTGTCCTTGTCCTCTTCTCTAAATCACTCCATTCTTATTGCCTGGGTGTTTTTTCTGCCATTTCTGAAGGGTTTTAAAGTGCTGGGTGGCGTGTGTCATAAGTATTCAAATAAAAAAATAAAAACAAATGTTTGTCGTCTTTGATATGCCCTTAAAAAAGCTTTTTCAAGGACTCCATTGTCTGTTTCTGTTTTACTTCTTTTTGACTGCTTCCCTAAACCAAGATGTTAGTATCTACAGAGAACATGAATTAAAAAAATATATATTCAAAGTCAAAGTGGATCATTTAATGATAACGACTTCAGCGTTTCATTCATCTCTGTCATGTGTCCACTCTCTGATCTTCAGTAATTTCTCCTACTGATGTCAAAAAGTGAGCTTTATTCACTAAAAGCTCCGTTCACTTAGTTACTACAGCTGAATTACTGGCTAGCAAACTAGGTAGTTATATCATACTTGATGCCGATGAACCATAAATACTGTGGAAAATGAAAAATGCAAGAGTACTGTATCTCTGAGGCACCTGATGAGTTTTAAGCTATATGTAACCAGGCAACCATGAGCTTTTCGGCTTGTATGCATAGCCAAGGGATGCCTCCTCCCCCCCATCCAAACCCCCCCCCCCCAGCTCCTGTATCAGTTACATCACTTTCTGGTGTTGGACACAATCAGCATAATGAATTTAGTCATGAGTCTGTTCCATGAAAATCACTTAATGGTGGCAAAGTAATCAGCTTTGAATGTCGCATTTAATGATTATTTTTTTATCTTGAATTTGTCTTCGGTGCTTTTATTTAGCTGAATATTGAAACTTCCACTTGACTCTTAATGAAACGATGATATTTTAATGCTAGACTTTAAGTACAAGATCTTATCTTCAGATCAAATTATTACACATTGCTTTTTCAAGAACTTTGAATGTATTGACTGCAATAGTCCATTAAATAGTCAGGGTGGCAGGCTAATAAAAAAATGTATATGCATCCAGTGTTTTATTCCACTTATACTATGTCTACTTATCTGCATAAATATTAAATATAAATCAAAAAATGAAAAGTAAACAATTTTGTATGTTTATATCTGACAAGAAATACCATTTCTCATTCGTTAAGTGCAAGGAGGAGGTGTAGCATATGTTTCTGCTGGAACAGTAGGTTAGATGCCAACAATTACCAAAAAAAAAAGACAGCTGTCATCCAAGCAATCCAAATAAAAATGTACATTTTATATGTAAAACTAAGTGGGAAGCTCATTAGTAAGTTAGTGAGAAATTTATTTAGTTTGAAATTGACTTGAATGAGCTAATCTTGACACAAAAGTCAAGGTAAGCTAAATGCAGCAATGAAGAGCAAGGTAAAAAAGGCACGAAAAGAAACAAAGCAACCCATCTAAGTGCCGACTCATAGTTATTAGTTACCAATTTGGCGGAACTATTGTGCTTTGTCCGTACAGAGTAGTACTCATTCACATGTGAACTTTTATAGCACTCGCTAAGTATTATCAAAGGTGGGGTCACTATGAGGTAGTAATCTTCAGAGGTGGAAAGTCCAGGAGTCACAAAGCAGAGGTCCTGCCATGTGTTCTTCCCTCCATGAACTCGGCCAGCCAGATTTCACTCATAATTAGCTCTACCTCCTGCCTGAGCAGTTGTACTAATTAGCAAATCCAGGTGATTGGGACAAAATACCGGGGAGGAGTTTATACTTTCCGAACCTGAATTTTCCACCTCTGGTAATCTTTCATTCGCTTTTGTATTCACTGATGGAAGCAAGCGCACGCATCCGTTTTTTCTCCCCAGCCTCCAGCATATCTTACCCTATACTACCTTCATTTCTTTCTGAATTCCCAGTTCCTAAATCTCATATTCCACTCCGCTCCTTTAATGTAATTTATGACGTACTTGAATCTTTTTAACGACCGCCACGCTGATTTTGACATTTATAAGTGTGGTGTGGAAAATGGACTGCCCGGAGGTGGGCAAGCTCCTTGGTACACATCCAGTGTTCCCAGGTTTGGCGGAAGCATGTATTTATGGGGGGATCTTGAAGTTGACAGGGAGGAGTTGGAGGGGGTGTACTGGCACGGGGGGGAGAATGATGGGCAACATATTTTTTAAATGGCGGATTAATCTAATTAATGGGAGCTATTTAAGTGCCCTTAAAAAGCGAGGATCTGGGTTTTTATATAGCTTCTAGTACATATTTCTGCCGGCGCGGAGTGCTAAAGCTGTGTATTAATGCACGACGATGACACTGTATCTCATTTCCAAAGGGTAGCTGTCACGCCGGCGATCCCAGGTTCTCTATTTCTCCTGCCATATCTGCATGGTGCGGTCGCACTGAGTGTTAAAAGATGGACCTGGAAACATTGAGCCAGCACTTCCCATCTGAGTGCAATCGGGGAGAAATCTTGCTAGGATTTTTTATTGCAGTCTCAACATGCCTGTAGATGATAACGGAAAGAAATCCCTGAAGAGATATCAGTGCCCTATTAAAGGTTTGTTGACTTGTCCTCAGTAAGACCGAGTTCTGTGTGAGCCACAGCCCATATGCTGAAACAAACCATTTAGCTCACTAATGAAAGCACATTAGCCGGCAAACTAGCTAGCCAGTCATAGAACGTCTGACTAACAGGGAGTATTCTTGGGCACCAAGCTCAAAAAAAAAAAAAAAAAGGAAGCTCCCGGTTGCAAGGGTACCAAGGCTACCAATAATTTATTTTATATTTATTGAACGTCTCTTGTAGTGTACGTTTCAGAACAGTAGAACATATGATTCTTCAGATTAACACCAGAGGCCTTACAGGGGACAAAAAAAGAGTTGATGGGTCTTAGGAAGATAAATAAAATGGTCTATATTTGTAAGTAACGTTCTAATGATATGGATTTTTTAAAGAGATCACATTTATTTACACTGGCCTACACTAATCGCAGCATATCCACAGTCTGGTTTTTTTTTAATCTATTATATCTCCTAATCTTCAGAGATTTACTTAAAGGGATATGATGAAACCTGGGGCACTTTTTTAAATCCTTTAACCTGAGAATTGAGAGTTCTTAGAGACTTTTGAACGAGCCTACTGTATAAGGCCTAGATCCAGGCCCCTGTGATCTCCAAACACAATAGAAGATTGAGCTGAACAGTGTGAAGGATCTGCACAGAATTGGCAAAGGTCATAACGAATATGGTTTGACATGCTGAATAGTGCCGACAAAAAAAAGGCTGTGTATAATCTCCTCTGGGAGTACATCAAAGGTAACACAGCAGAAAAAAAATGGAGATGGTGTTAATACTTTCAGTGTTTTTGTCTTGGTGTGGGACTAAACATCACAATCCATGGAAACGGGGCAAAGGGCTAACAAGAAAATACAAGAATCGCAGCTCGTAGGAGCATTTAGCTTTGCATTTGCTGCTAAGAAACCAGGAAAGCAAAGATCGTGCTCTGCGAAACACATGAGCTTCTTCATTTCCAAAAAAAATAAATAAAAAAATTCATCTTCGGACTCGTCATCTGTCGTATTATCCATACATTATTAACTAAGAACACAGTTTTAAAAAAAATGCCAGAGAAAGAGATCTCCTTAACGCGAAGCAGCATCAGAATTCAACGCACCACCAGGACCATTAAGCCAGAAGTTCAGTGTCCTCAAACGGGAACGGCCACATAAAAGCGGGCTGGCTGCGCACGGAGAAGGGCGGCTGTAATTAACGCGGGCGAGCAGATGCTGACGAGTTAAAGGGGCGAGCGTTTCCACCGTGACCACCGCGATTTAGAATTTAACACCTCGGGGGCGGAGGCAACTCTATCTGAATGACCCTGAGGACGCGGCCGGGGAAAATGGAAGCTCTTAAGTGTGTAATGCCCCCCCCACCCCCCCGTCCTGAGGACGAGGATCCTGCCTTCTGTTTCGCGGGAGATCGAATGTCCGCGCTTAAGTGCATCGGCGGCGTGGAGTGAAAGCGAGATGAGTGGTGTGTTTGCGTTGTGCGTCCGACGTTACTTTCACACAGCTCGGCCCCCGTACGCGGTGGGGGGTGGGGGGTGGGGGGGGGGGGGGGGGGGGGGATGGGCGGGGGCAAAGCTGTGTCCATACGGGGGGGGCAAAGCCGTCTCTCTGTGCTTCGTGAGAGGCCAAAACTGAACCCGAAAGGTGAACTAAACACAACATTCAACTCTAGCTTTGCCATGTTTTAGATGAAAATAGTTTGTTTAAATCCTCGCCCCAGCCCAGAGGATTTAAGTTGACGGTGTAGTAATGCACTGCATCCTACAGATTAAAAAAGGTGTGGAGGCCTTTCTGGCCGTTCTGCGGCTCACACAAAAGTAGGTCACTGACAAAGCACTGAGGAAATATTTGTCCACTTCAGCGGTTATAATTGCAGGATTATAAAGACAGTTTAGTCATTCTTTTTTTAAAGGACCTGCTAAGAGTGATTGGAACTCAGAAGCATGAGCAGAGTTCATTGTCCAAGGGCACCGTTTAAATAAAAAAATGAGTATTAGTCAAAAGAAGCCAATGGTTGTTCTATTAGGAAATAAAACACCAGCAAATCAAAAGCTCTAAGAATTTATAAATCCATCTTGTGAAGGCCAGTAATTTATGCTCTTTCAATATATCTAAATACAACACCTTCACCAGGATTCATTTTCATATAGTTATCGACTTTTTCAGAAAACTTCAAATTCATTCCAAGCTTCAATTACATATACATATTAAATGATGATTGTGAGGTGACCTTCTGATATTATTTTCAAAGAACTGACCTTTAAACGGAACGGCTGAAAGATTGGGATAGAAATTGTTATTATGAAACCTTTCACACACTTTGATGAGACCTTTGTCTGTGAAGGTCAATGAAGTTGGAATCCAAGTTGCTGTTGAATAAACACAACACAGCTATTTTATGGTGTCGGGATGTTAGACAAAGGAGCCCCCCCCCCCCCCACCCAACCAACACCTGTCCAGGTGCAGATGGACAGGACGTGCAATTTTGTGAGCTCTGTTTTTACTTGAACAGCCCCCACCCCCCCCACCCCCCAACCCTTTGTAATTCCCATCTGTCCATTAGTGACCCTAAAATGTGCCTCGAGGCTCTTGAGTCATACAAAGTTACGTTAGTCATTACAGGTTAAAACACAACTGCAAAGGTGGAACAGAGGAGGGGGGGGGGGCATTGAGAGGGGGGGCAGGGTTACAGGGAAGACTGAAAGCATTTACGAACTTTGAAACCATTTTCTCTTGATAGGATGATTACAGGCAAAAAAAAATCTTTATCTTTATTTTTGGGAAAAAAAAAAAAAATACTACCGAGCAAAAAAGAGAAGAAAAAAAAAAAACAAAAAGAGAAAAGGAAACAAACAAAAGTGGAATTCAAAGTAAAACCCTTTACCCAGCTGCGTTCTAACAGGACTTTCCCAGCACGTGGCTTCCTTTGTTAACTGCCTCCGTGCTCTGATTGAGTTCGCTTTAGGCAGGGCTGTACTAGCCGGTACTCTCATGACTAGGATCCATCACAATGGCGATGTTTTTTGGTGGGGTCCACATTCATCCGTTCACTGAGCGATGAGGCCTGCAGGCGGAAAGTCACTCCACTGCACACAATGGAGGCAACACGAGACCTGAAACGATTTGACCCCGACAGGAAGCAAAAAGGAAACCGGAGCGTCGCGGCGTTGTGATACCCGGTTTTGACGACGCTTCCGCAACCGTACGGCCTCCAGCAGGAATCTAAAAGCGCTGGAGGTTCACTGAGCTCGTAGGCCGCCTCGCAGATACTTTACATGGCCTGCGTGATACGTGTCCCATCAGATTATTCAGCAAAAAACCTTTCTGCGGGGTTGCATGCTGGGAAGAAGGTGTGGGTTGGGGGGGGGGGGGGTCAGATAATAGAATAAAGGCTTAACATCCCTTCTTAGAAAACTCTTTAATTAGCTCCCCGTCTCGATGGGGGTGGTCTCCGTGTCTCCTGCAGAAAGAGGGCCACTGGACTGGCGGTGATGGATGGATTAATATTCGGGGCGCAGGGGGACCCACCGCTCGCAGGGAACGACTCAGACGATCTGCATTCATGGGAGAATGGAAGTAAAAAAAAAAAGGTGTGCCTGCTGTTCCAAAATATAATGAAAAACCTCTCCTTCCAACAATAGCAACAATAAAAGCTGATGACCCGTGTAGAAAGCAGAAAGCCAATAACTCAATGGTGTCGTAGCACGCGCTAATGTGATCACTTTTCAATAACGTAATAAGCAAACCATTTTTTGAAACCGAAAGCGTAGTCGTTTTTAACCAATAACAAAATCTAATTTTCAGACTTTTTTTTAAATGTTATTAGTTATTGCATTATTGTTTGCCAACAATGATTAAATGTAATTGAAGTCATTCATATGCATAAGAGTCTGGCTTGATTCTCTGTGCCAACACTGGAAAGAGTTTTATTTTTTATCTTAGTTTTTAAGAGCTTGTAAATCGTCCTTGTATGAATGATATGACGGAGAGCTCAGGCGAGGTGGTGTTTGGCTCAATAGATAAAAGGATCACATCATTAACATCATCAACATTAACATGGTCAAAATAGCCCAGGAGACCACTACCAAATAACGGCTTTATCCTTTATCCTTTAGTCAATTATAGCTAAAGATGCTGTTCATTGCCTTGGTGCAAAAAAATTTAAATACACCAAATCATGTGATGTTAAGTGCACTATACAGTTGTACTATAGCGTGCATTTTATACAGTGCACTATACAGTTGTATTATAGCGTGCCCCGAGTAGGGACTGTACTTAATGAATGTGTCAACTCAATTTACAAAAAACCCACAACTATTATATACAGATGGATGAGCACAGATGCCAGAAGAATAGAAAATATCTCTATTTAATTAAAAATGTACAAAAACGAATTAATAAATGACAAGTGGTAAAGCGTTCTAAACACCAAAGGCAACATGGGCAAGAACTAAAATCAATGAAAAGAATAACCTCAGCAGAACCTCGGGAAGACAGAGAAGAAAAATTTACTTTTCATACTAAATTAAACAACAGCTTGTAATTTTTAACAAATTTAGTTTAACGGAACATCAAAGCGATTTAGCAAAACCGCAAATTAAAAAAAAAAAAAGGAAGGAAAATGCTCAAGACTGCGGAGTCTTCTAATGAGTCCTCACACATGTGCGTGGTGAGCATGCATGGCTGCTTTTCAGAATCCCATCGGGGCTCTGTATACGCATAATTGTTGTCTGGTATCTCAGCATCTAAATCATTATTTGTAGCTACTTTATTAACAGGCGATTAATTACCTGTGTAATTGCAATGGTTTTGGTGAAACATCATCAGTGCAAAGACGGTGGAAAATTTTTCGGAGAAGTAATGAGATTGGGGGGGGGAGGACAATAGCCAATCAGCAATCAGAGGCACATTCAGATCGACGTGAGTGGGAGACGAAATGAGGGAAGGTATTCTCAGGGTCAAAGTATGGCATTATCTCTCATAAACATCTCAGTGATAATTTAGTCTGGGTTTATTTATTTATTTATTTATTTATTTATTTATTCCCATTTCTAATGATTTTGGATTCGTTTTGAAAAAGGGAAAACAATACTGAGCTGTGCTTTATAGTGGCGGCGATTACATCGGGCATCGGACAGAATGAAAGGACGGAGCGAACGATAAGGACAATAAGTGCTAATGGTTTTTAGATTGACGCGAGTCTGTGTTCATAGAACCACAGACTCCTTTCGGCACTTTTGTCTGTGGACAGATATGGGACTTCCTAACCTGTGAGCAGCGAGTGCATCCAATTAATTACACTCAAGTTTTTATGAACATGATGGTAATTGGGTACATGCATAAACTGCACAGTACCCAACCCCAGAAATAATTTGCCAAAGCCTTATGGACAAGCAACTGATCTTTAATCCAAATTTTTCTTTTCCGCTCAGTTCGAAACGCGCAAACATTTTTTGTGTGCCTTTCCCATCGCTGCATTGTCCTATCGAATGTCATCGTCCTACTGTTATGTCAGTAAGTTTAATTATTAAAGAGAGAGAGAGAGTCACGAGGGCAGACCATTTACGGGGCGCTCATTCAGACTCAGTCAGACAGGAAGAAAAATCCTGCAGTGTTTTTGCGGTAAGGAGTCATGTGACCTGACCGTCCCAGCTGTTTGTGACTGGAGCTGGAAGCTCTGAGCACCGTAATGAGGTGTGTGAGCTGAGACAATGGCAAAGTGGAGCTCGGCTCCATGCATCTGTCCAGGTGTGCCAGTGGTGTCCGTCTCTCCGTCTCACTGCATTTCACATGAGCAGATGGTCGGCCAGGAGTTCTGTTTGGGAGATGTATGCTGTGCTTATAGAACAAAGTCTAATTGGAATCCTTCACTCCCCACTCAGACTCATCCCGTCCGGGCTGCCCTGTAAGTGTTGCAGCACACAAGATTAGCTGCCTGTTCAGGGCAGAGATAAACAGTTTGGTGTCCAGGGTTATTTCACATGTACTCTGTACGAGTTGATTTAACTCTGAACATTTTAATGTGTACCACTACCAAGATGATCTGACCCAATTTAAATAGGATCAAATGTTTATTCAAGATCTGCTGAGTTCACTGATTAGTTATGAAATCAGCCTCCTGGCTGAAGAATTGCGGCAATTCGCAAATCCAGGGGACTGGGAAAAAATACTAGAAGGGACTTACTTTCTGTACCTTGACTTGGCACCTCTGACTCATATAACATAACGACTGAACCTCCTTTGGGACAGGATCCCCATCACTATGCTGGAGCATTCTCCACATTTCCTGAGAAACAGAACTTCAGTGAGACTTCAAGTGTGTTAATGTAGAATATTGAAGTGGAGTATCTTGAACAACTCTACACGTAATCACTCTTGATCTCTCACTGACCCTAAATATTTGAGCTCTACTGTATCTATGCTTCCTACCTCTATATATTAAACCTGAAATCCTTCTCACAGAAGATGCATATACGCCATTTTGACAAGCTTTCAAAATAACAAGCGACTGACTGAAGAGTGGAGGAGATTGGCTGTCAGTGTCTATTTCTGGACCCAAGCAGAACTAATCATTAATGCGAACCTCTCTCAGTTCGCAAGCTGGTTGCCAGGAGCAGGTGTGAGTCTCCATTTCATTTAATGCGCGACGAGGTCTGGGAAATTCAGGAAGCCTGTGCCCTTGTGTTGAAATTGGGCCCAGTTCACAAGGCCGAGATCCTCCTCTTGCTAACAAGCACCCAGGCACACCTCTGCCCCACAGAGACGGACAGAAACCGAGTTACACCGGTGCGCCATGCTACACCACAGCCAGAAATCCAGCAGTGAGAGCAGTGGACCACACACCTGCTTACATTCCAGGAGTTTCAGATGCTGAACAATAAGCTCACACAAAACACAGCCACAGATACACAAACTCACCCACACACAAAAGCTCATGCATATGCATGTACACACACGCACGCACACACGCACACGCACACAAACATACACACACACATACACACACCTACACACACAGGCAGTGTTCAACCAGAAAAACCTCATACTGTACTGACAAATTGCATCACCCCAAATATAAAAACTGTAACGCAACACTTACTGTGTCTGTCAGCCATAAACATTCAAGATGAAGACAAATTGTTTTGAAATAAAAAAGAAACAGATTGATATTTATCTTTTCAAATGATTTTGTTAAAAAAAATGAGTCACAGGCAAACAGGTATTATATATCTTATACATCCATATAATGCCTGTTTTTGTATTGCAATGATGTGACTTACGTGGAGGTTCTCAATTATAAGAGCATTTTTGCTTCTATAAAAAGAAGCACTTCTCTCAACCCGAGGCATGGAATCGATGGAAAAGCAGAAATGAAATAAAACCATCGTTTTTGTTTTTTTTAATATACTGGAGGTTTGTGCGTTGCACATTGACCTGACAAATTTGTTAGGCCGAGAACAGATCTCTTAACTCCGCTGGAATGCGCAGCTGGATAAAGAATAAAGCAATCAGAAATCAAAAGCTTAGCGTAATAAAAAGGGACTTTGAGTTTCCTCTCCAAGAGGAATCCAGTCAAGCAACAAGTTATTATCTCTGCGGGAAACAGAGAAAGTATGTGACATTAAAGGCACAAACTGCTAATGTCACTGGAAAACTTATGACAATGGTGTTGTGAACACCTAAGCATGTAAAAAAAAAAAGACAGCAGACAAACCTATTCTTACCCTGTATCAGCAATCATGAATGAGGAGTCTATTTACAGCAGCAACCAAAGTTAAGCCATCTTATGTTTGGATTATTTTGAGCCCATTTTTCCCTTTTGTTTAGCTTCATGGGCCCATGTGCGATTAATACCCATGGTGTCGTGTACAGAGAGGTCTGGGTGCAGTCAACATTTATCCTTAACTTTGACCTGCAATGAAATGTAAGCATTTCTTTTTTCGGTGTAGACACATTGGCAAGTTCATTTTGGCCATTTTGGTCACATATATTTTCAAATACATTCTCAACTGCTACTAGTATTTTCAAAATTCTTTTTGTGTGCCATTTCAAATACATTGCAAAGACCTCATGGAAATGCCAAAACGATATGTCGGAATAAGAAGTGAAAGTGTTCTGTACGTCCATAGACTAATGAGCAATATGTTTTATCTATTTATGAGATTAACAATGTGACCTTTTTCCCTATCCAAACTCCTGGTGACTAATTTTTGGAAGATATAAATTGGCTAGATGTCTTTTTGGAAAGACATTTAAAGTGTAAAATGGTTTATTTCTCTGTTGATTCAAATGTCAGCAAAGTTTAAGTTTTGTTTATTGAACTATGTTGTAATTAAACCATGAAATGAGACCAGTCAGTGT
Source organism: Anguilla anguilla (assembly GCF_013347855.1). NCBI lineage: Eukaryota > Metazoa > Chordata > Actinopteri > Anguilliformes > Anguillidae > Anguilla > Anguilla anguilla. Next base: position 46,291,825 of record NC_049210.1, read on the forward strand.
TGTGTTGTTTTCTATGCCCTGTGTATGTGAAATGCATTGTGGATATCACAGTCCCATGCCAATATTAATCAAAGAGACTTCAAATGCAAACACATTCAACTTCAATTACATAACATTCATTTCAAAACACATTTCCAAATGCGAAATGTGTTCAAATAACTTGAATTTGTAAAGTGTGTGTCTCGTGAAAAAAACTTTTATGACAGACTATTTTGAGATTCAAATGCCTTCAAATCCTCGGGTCTGGATGTCACACAGTGGATAAGTGACATTAAGCAGCTGCTTATGCAGATAGGAACACAGGGGGTCCCCCAGCACCCCCCACCATCTTTGCTGTCTCTGCAGCTCAGACAGGGATAAGAGGGCTCCTAAGACCTAAGAGGGGGTGAAAAGGGAACCCTGCTGTCTTCACCCCCACCCCAGGCTTGGGCGGGGAGGGGGGCGGGGGGGTCGAGGGGGGGGGGGACCCCGTTATCTTCTCAGCCTCATTCCTACAGCCAGGGGGCACCAAGCGGGGGGTAGAGTGCAGAGAAACAAGAGAACAAAAAGGGAAGAACTCAAGCCTTTTTTTCTCCTCCTTCTTCTTCTTCTTCTTTTGTTTTTGTTTTATCGTACGCCCGCTCGCGGGTCTTCCGCCGCGTTTGGGATGCGGCTTCGGGACACCCCGGTGCGCGAAGAAGATTCGCTGCGCTATCGTGTCGTGCCTGGCAAAAGGCCGCCTGCCCGTCTTGTACACGCACACACACACACACACACACACACACACACGTACACACACACACACACACACGTACACACACACACGCACACACACACACACACACACACACACACACACACACACACACACACAAAAAACAAAAAACGTTCTGATACGAAACCCGCCAAGCGCTGCGATGCTGAGGTGTTCCGCGATAAGCTGGAATAAGCCTTTCCCCCTCCGGTCGTCTGGTTGGTTGGTTTGGTCGTTTTTTTTTTTTCGTTTTTTTTTTTTTTTTGAGAAAAGGGGAGTTTCCAGGACACACACATCTGTTACATTTTCCCCGTTGTTTCACCGGGAGCAGATAAGAGAGAGGAAAAAAAGAGAGGAAAGAGCAGACCTGGTTTCAAGGCTGCCACTGTAACCTTATCTTGACTGAAAGCACTACTACCCTCCGTATTGATTAAATCTGTTTAAACAGGAAGGTTAGCCTGCAGGGTGAGGAGGGGGGGTCACTGAAGGGGGGCGGAGGTCGCTAGGCGTGGGGGGGGGGGATAGAGATATGATAAGCATGGGCTGTACAGAAGCAGCTGAACACAAAAGGCACATTTATAAACATACGCCTCTATACATAGTACATCTTAAACATGAAACAGGCTTTATTTAATAGGGTTCCGCAGGTATGACATGATTAATGTAAGTTTTCCTTTGTTTCTTTTTTCACTGTCTGTATATATATATATATATATATATATATATATTCATATACAGTAAATATATATCAGTGCTCTATCGATTCAGGAGAGCACAGACAAAAAAGATTCTGAAACAAGCTAATGCCAAACACTACTAATGCTCACAGGCCAGTCTTGCGCAGAACGAGTCGGAGGAAGGCGCTATATACACAGCTTAAGGGGGACTGACGGGCAGCCACTGCCCGTTGCCCACTGCCCACTGCCCGCTACCCTGGGAGGGTCCCTGGCGGGTGGTGACCTCATAATGCCCGGCTGAAAGTCTCCCAGTGGCTAATCGAGCATCTCTGGGCAGGGCTGTGGGTAGCAGCACCACGAGTCTTCGAAATGGGCATCTCTGGGCAGGGCTGTGGGTAGCAGCGGGCAGGGGCAGACAGAGTCTTTGAAAGCTGTGGCTTCTCTGCAGTCGGTGGCAAAAATAAAACCAGATTACATTTTGTTATCGTTTCTTTTGCTGCCATGGACAGCAGTTTTTCCGCTTCAGTTTGGATGATGTCTATTTTTTAAGGATGAAAATGCTTTTCATATCATCACTGCTATAGCACACGTTTACACCAAGTGTGAGAAACCACCCTCTCAACTTTGAAAATATCGGAAGTTTGATGTATTTTTTTTTTTGCTGTTGTTGTAACTACTATATATAGATTAACTCCTCTGTATGGTACAATATGAGCAAGTATTTCACTTCCTAACAATCACACAGCATAAACGGATAGCACGCTAGCTAAGGTTGCTTAAATTTCTCAGCACAAGAACAAAATTTCAACTGTCAAGTCACATCACACATTAGCTTAACAAGTTCACAAACTGCAATTTGACTAAATATGTGAAAAAGGGTATGATCACAGTTTGATTTTGAGACGGGAAGGTGTGAATTGAAAAGAACCCTCTGGAGGGCATGCAGAGTTTTAATTATTTCCAACTCACTTATTCAACTCAAATTCAAATTTTGTGATATATTTCAGGTTAGGCTCCTTGCTCAAGGGTAAAAAAAAAAAAAAAAAAAGACATTTCAAACTGCTTGAGGTTCAAACCTGCAACCACAAGCCTGGTTCTGTAATCACTAAACACAGCAGTTCTGTTGCTGTGTCTCAGACTTCACCGGTTCACTCCTGTCGGGGGGGGAGAAGACTCTCAAGAGATGTTTTCCGCTGGAAAATATTTAGACGCTAATTTTTCACGCTCCGCTTGCATATTACTCCCTTCCAGCCAAAAGCCATTAATGAGGTAAACAGGTGATTCCCCACACAGGAAGGGATCGGCGAGGGTAGCGTGTTCACGCGTGTGGGGACGCACATGCACACGCAGACGGCCATTTTAGCATAATGGCGCTTGGGGTTTCTGGGAACGTTACTGTGGAGACGACACACAAGCAGCGCAGCTGTAAGACAATCTGTGAAGAAAAGAGTTTTTGTTTTTGTTAAAAATGCTGCTCTTCTCTCCGGGTGAGTGCAGATCACAGAGGTCTGCTAGATACTGCATCCCAGGGGAACCCGAGAAGCCACAAGGCTCTGGCTGCTGATCTGCATGCAACAAAACCTACAACAGTCTCTCTCCCTCTCCCTCTCCCTCTCTCCCTCTCTCTCTCTCTCTCCCTCTCCCCCCCCCTCTCTTTCTCACTTTGAGTGGATCTGCATAGAAAAAAGGTGAGATTTCTATTTGTGAACGTTGGAAATTAATTGGTTAGTAAATGTATGGATTTTGTGTGGGTGGGCTATGATTCCTCTCCTGAAGGAAAGAGGACACACAACGCAATGTTCTTCCCCCTCTAGTCATGCACGTTTGTTTCCATGTATGAAGCCTATATTTCTGCTGTCCTTTAATTACTCATTATAAAGATCCACAAAAATGCCCACGCACCACATGTGTGTACACAAAAAACAAATAAACAAACACACACACACACACACACACACACATGCACACGCACACACGCTTATAGAAATGTATGTGCATGTGTGTATGCATGCATGTGTGCGCGTGAGTGTGTGCGCGTGTGTCTAGGTGTGTGTGTGTGTTTGTGAGTGTGTGCGTGTGTGTCTAGGTGTGTGTGTGTGTTTGTGAGTGTGTGCGCGTGTGTCTAGGTGTGTGTGTGTGAATGTGTGTGTGTGTGTGTTTTCTTGCAGTAGTCTTTTATGGGATTGATCGGACACCCCTTATTGGTAACACTTCTGTTTTATTTGTTCATACGGGAGTGTAATGGGTACCAATGTTGTCCAGACTCAGCAATAAAACACATTTTAAATCCCTTTATGGGGTCAGAGACCATGCTGATCATGCAACTCACATATCTCTGGCCAGTGTTATTGCAAAGAAATATATGATGCTGATTGCACAAGATTTATCCAATAGCTGTAACTCGGCACCAATGAGCTATTTCATAATTGCTGGCAGTGTTAATCCCTGTATAGTCTGGACTCTCCAATATAGGGTATTCTGTTCAGCACTTTCATGTGGAAGGTACTTGCTTTGAAGAACATGTATTATTTACTTCTTTAGTCATTACCACGTTAGCACTTGACATTCATGTTATTATCATTTGATTTTCAGGAAGTTTTCATAAATATGATTATGTAACATAATATTATTCTGCATGTACAGGATGTTCTGCATCTTGTTTAGTACATGTCGCCAGTTCGACGGCAACAGCAACCCTTCCAAGTTCCTCACAATAACATCCTTTCATTACTGACTGGAAAGAGCGCAGTTTCTGTTTGTTGCTGTCCAATTTCCATTTGTGTAAACAATCCTGAAAAAGACATTATCTTGGGAGTGAGACCACACTCTGTGTGAGGGACTAATAGTGCTTTAAATCTCAAGGATCCTAAAATCCAGCCCAGGGCCGATTGGAAATGTATGTGTGTCATTTCCTTGGACTGGATCGGATGGTAACAGGCGTGATTGTTTTGGAAGACCTGTAGAAGGCATCTCTCCATTCTCAAGTTCATCTTTTCAGTGTCTGTCCTCATAGCAGTTATTCCTCCGTGTTACTCTACATATATTTTTAAACCTCCACTCCTTATTCACAGCATTTACTGATGTGAATTTTTACTGAGGTATTAAAATATGCCACCTTATTGTCATAAGTGCATCCAACCTGAGACTCCAGACAGGAAAATCAGATCCATTGCTGCAAACTTGACTAATTGTTAAAGTTAACTGCTAATTTTGTTTTTGTGTGGTTCGTATTCAGTTACATGATGATTTCTGCCCTCCCGTGGACAGCTCCAAAAACCCTTTGTGCTACTTCATTCTGTCACGGAAACACAAGGTAGTCTGAGCGATCGCAGATCAATAGTCACAGTCACTTTAGCCCCAGGAATGTTCTTATGCTGGAGGCTGCCGATATGTTTGGCCTGCACACCGCGATCCTGAGAACAAACCGATACATCAGTTCTTAATTTGGTTCAAAAGGACGGCAATAATTAAGTGGAAAACACGACAAGACGGCGTCCAGCGCACCTCCAGTTCGTGCGAACGCCATCGGGCCTAAAGACGAAGAGCCGCTTTCAGGGCTCGCCTCCATACGCCAGAGACGCGGCTCTGCAGGGACAGGCTACCTGCCGCACGCTTCGGGGGCTTAGGAACGGCGACCCAGAATGCACTGCGCCGAGAGCACGCATCCCAAAAGCTTGGCTCATTAACTCCGCTGAATGCACAGCACAGGAAGGGGTGGGGGGGGGGGGGGGGGGGGGGGGGGGGGGGTGGGGGGGGTCGGGGAGAGGAATGGATGAAAGGAGGAGAGGGGGGAAGGACAAAATGGGAAGAGAGGAGGGGAATGCATCGCAGAACATTTTTTTCTCCGTCTCCTAATTCCGATTAATTCCGGCTGTTTCTGCTGCTCCTTCGTTCCCAACATTTTTTTTTTTTTGCCTAAATCATTTCATGAAGACATTTTTACTTTGTCTCTCTCTCTCTCTCCAAAAAAATCAATTTCCGTCGGATGGTTTGAAACCACTCTGGGCTTTTATCAGTGGTCCTAAGTTTTTGGGCTTATTTGTTCTCGGTTTTCTGGAACAGATAGCGCTGCAATCCCGGCCTACAAAACACAAACCCAGATGCTCTCCCCGTATATGACTCATCAGCAACATTATTAGAAGTAACAACTTCATAAGGGCGCGGTGCCGGAGCCTACCACACACTCCTGCATTACAGGCCATTAGTCCTTATAAACAATGGTTACCATAGCGCCCGTGCGCTGATGTTTCATTAAGGCGGTCTTGCCCGGTTTCCCCCGCGCAGTCTTAATAAATCATCATTAACAGACAGGTCTGACGTTCCGCTCGTAAATCATGCGCCGAGTGCTTCCTTAAGAGTAATTCAATCTCTGGAACTACAAACATCCACTTCCATGTAATGAAAGAGGGAGCGTTATCGAACCAAACAGGAAAAAAACAGCCGCTCGCGTTGCACAGAAAAAGAAGGAACGCGTCGCGGGGGAAAGTGGAGAGCATGTTTTGCGATGCCCTTTTTTCGCCCTGAACCGTAGCCGGGCCATGCGTGTGATTTATGCAGGAACGGGACACCCCTTAAAAACGAGGAGGGGGTGGGGGGGGGGCTGGTTCTCTCCCGTTTTATACATGAGTCCCAGCGGTGCGTGTCGGATTTCTGCGAGATGTGTGCGTGTGTGTGTGTGTGTGTGTGTGTGTGTGCGCTGGTAGGCTAATAAAGAGACGTTCGAGTGGGTGAATCTTCACCGTCAGGGATGCTGGGAATCCAGATTCTCCAAGTGGATGTCAGCGCGCGTGTGTCCTTGCGTGTGCGTGTACGCATGCGCGCGTGTTTCCTGAGTGTATTTATGTCTCCTGTCGTGAGGGAAACATCGCTCAGATGCTTGTTTGTGGGCGGGGCTGCACAGTGTCTTGTCTGGATGTCTGTATTTGTCCCGCTGGTTCTGGGTTTCTGCCTGGATGTTTAACAGGCCTGTGGAAAGTCAGTGTTTCAGGTGGACCTGGACATCAGTTGAGGGGAAAACCATTTTTATTATGTAAAGCAGTTTGATTGGCTACCAGGGCGAAGAAAAATGACACCAACCAATCATCTTCCTCCCCAAGGGGCAGTACTTGGCCACTCAGCCTCAGGCTTAAATATATCTGCGTGCTGATTGTACGATGCTCTGTCTATTTGATTTTGGGGTGGGCGTGTAGCTGTCAGAGGGAATTCTGGGTGATGCCAAACGCAGGGCTGCACTGCAGCGCGATTGTAACCGTTCAGGTCTTCAGACGCAGAGGCCGCCGATGAGGCTGATTGCGTGATCTCCGCCCCCCGGCTCTCACCGCGCGCCGGTCTAACGGACGCACCCTCGCTCGAGCCGCCGTCTGCGCTCCCGCTGAAATGGGATCACTTAACTCCGCCCCTAAACCTAAATCTCATCACCCACCCTTTTTGTGGGAAATGGAGGGGGGGGGGCGGGGTGACCCCGGATGGGACACCGCGCCCATCGCTTCGTCCACGGCGGCCGTTTAAAGCGAGATGCTGAGCGTTAGCGGGTGTTTGTTCTCCGGGACTCTGCAGACACAGTGAAAAACTCGCGCATCTCCTATAGATCTCCCATTCATCCCACACACTCGCGCATTGCTTCCCTTTCCGAAACCTTGAAAAGTCTGGAAGAACAATGCCTGCCTTTCAGGACCCCACGAAAAAATGCTTTTTATACATATTTATATATTTCCTCCCCCCCCCCCCCCCCCCCCCCACACCACCACCTTTTTTTGTTGTAAGAAATAGATTAAATGAAGGAAAAGAGAAATGAGAAGCAGGGAAAGCCACACTTGATTCTTCCTCAGTGGTAATCCGATTTGTGCGGCACTCTGACTGATTGCAATCAGCGGCGGGCCCGTCTCTCTCTCCCTCAGCACCGGAGCGTCGGCGGGACCAGAAATCTAATTACGCCACATTGTGTTTCCTCCTCTTCCTCTTCATCGCGGCCCTCTCTCCGCCGCTCCTCGCCTCGATCTGTTTGCGCTCTCCTGCCGCCTCCCACCGCCCCCACCCCCGCTTCCCGGAATCGCACCCCCCCCCGCCATGCCCTCTCCATGCGGGAAACGCGTTGCACGCTGGACCTCACCTGGGCAGGGTGCCTACTTAACTCCTGAGTAGAGGGTTCGCTGCCACAAAGGTGCGGTACACAAACACACGTGGAGGCGCATGAGGAGCATGGAGCATGTGTGTGCCTGCGCGTGTGCTTCACGAATGCGCTTACAGGTGCATGCATGCGGCCCTGCGCTTGCATGTACATGCGCTTGTGTGGGTGAACGTGTTCGTGTGTGTGCTCGTGGGCGTTTATGGTGTTTTTTGTGTACATCTGTGTGTGCCGTGCCGTGTGTGTGTGCGCGAGTGTGTGTGTGTGTGTGCACGTGGGGGCGCGTGTGCACGTGCATGTGGTTGGGCGTGGGTGTTTTTACAAAGCAACAGACTGGAAAAAGATGTACAGTTAGTGATTTTCCCATAAGGACAGGTAAGCTGTATCAAGCTACTGGAGGAGAATATGCCCATTTTCACTCATTCTGCCAGTGAGCAGAGAGGAATCAATCGCTGCCTCCTCTCTGACGAGCTTGATAATGATACAAAACAAAAAAAAGGTGGTATAATGATTATCATTACAAAGTCTCCCTGGATATTTATTTTTATTTTTTCAGCTCACTATCCTCCCCAAATATTAAAATATGGAGCCTCAGTCATTTCCTTTTCTCTGCAGTTATCCTCCGAAAACGATACCCAGGGAATAATCCATGTGCCACAGGTCACCCCAAGTCTTTTAAAAGAAAAAATTGAAATTGCCGGGTTTCATCAACTCTCCATTCCTGCTGCACGTTTTACGCAGTGAGAGAGGTTATGTCCGAGTATTCCGCAGACAGATACGAAGATGAATAAGTTGTGGAATATGTTTGGCGATGATCTGTGAGTCAAGAGCAGAACACACAGAACATGTGACAGAGAACTGAGAAGCAAGAGGAGAATTCTTCTGGGCGGCAGTGTCGCATAATGAGTATCCACTGTCCACTTTACAAATCAAACTACCAACTTTTCCTGTCTGTTCTGTATTAGAAGTGTAGTGTTAGGAGTGTAACATCTGGTCAGTGCATAGAATGTCTTTGTGTGGAACCTCCTTGAAGCAGTTTAAAAAAAATTTTTTTAGCTTGGGATGAATAATTTGGGAGGGGAGAGAGTCCGTACCGAAGCATGATTAATTCAAACCCCGGTGTGTCCCCTGTACCTTGTCCTTGACACACTAATTCAAGGGGAACAGGGTGACCCCCATCAGCTGGTGCGGCCCAGATGCGGGAAAGGGGTTTCTAACACCCCAAGCCCCTGCTGCATCTATCTTTGGGCTGGCAGTTAACCCCCAAACGCACACAGACACACACACACACACAGACACACACAAAGACCCCACACACGCACATGCTCACACGCCACACACATACACAAACTCCCCCCAAAACAAAGCCCAATCCAGACGTGACTGATGCTTACTTGTCCAGGAGAACACGCCATGTCCCCAGGCTAGACAGAGTTACAGAGAGAGAGAGAGAGAGAGAGAGAGAGAGAGAGAGACAGAGAGAGAGACCAGATACTAAAAGTGTCCACTTCGCAATCTCCATCTGGCCATTAAAAAATTGTGTGTGTGTGTGTGTGTGCGTGCGTGTGTGTGAGAGAGAGAGTATGTGCCTGTGAGCTGTCAGTACATATGTGTATGGCATGTACCTGCATATCTGTATGTATATGCCCATCTCTGTGTTGTATTAGTCCATCACTCTCTCTCTCTCTCTCTCTCTCTCTCTTTGTTTGTCTCTCTCTCGCTTCCTCCCCTCCCTCCCTCTTTGTCTCTCTCTCTTTCTGCGTCTCTCTTTCTGTGTCAGTAGGCCTTGTGTGGGTCTCATACAGCATTGGTATGCTGCTGGGAGTGAGGAGGACACCGTCGGAATCTAAGATGACGATCCAAAGTGCCTCTCGCACTTCACAGCCTGACTCAGCTAAACTAACACAGACTCCAGCCGCAGGGCCCGTCAGACAGGAGGCCTCACGGTCTCCTCTCCACAGCAGGCTGAGCCACTTCCGCCGTTTGTCTGCACTCAATCAACGCCTCGCACAATCACTGTAATAATCTGCCATTCGGCTGCCACTGTGTTTGCGGCCCCCTGTGAGAGAAGGCTTTGTTTACCGAAGCATTTCTCTGGCTGCCTTCGTAGCGCTGCTGCCGCCGCCGCCGGACCAGGAGCCTGGAAAAGGTTTTGACAGAACATGGCAAAGAGTACAGAGTACACCGCTCTGAACCCCCTGCAACATGACAGCGTATATTTCTGCTCGGGGTGTTTTGTTTGCACATCGAGTGCATTTTGTTTCTTTACGTGACTCTCACACATAACTCTTATGAAATGTGTAACCGGTTATTATTCATAATGAACGACATGCAAATAAATTTTCCGCCTTGTTAAAAGCGGAATTTACGGAATATTTCGCTTTGCCAATATTTCACTAATGTGGGTCTCATTCTCTCTGCTTGAGCTGAATTTAGCATTTTCCTAGCCCAAGGGTTTTTGAGCCACTGGGATTGGGTAGGACCTTGGGGTCAGAGTTCACAGGTTAAGGTTCAGGTCTGGCTTGAATCAGCAGCCTCTGAGTGATTCCTCTATGGAGGTCAGGGGCCTACCTCTCAGACAGACAGACCACAGATACCTGATACTGACCAGGTCTGTTTACCTCCTTTCTCCTATTTACACAAAGAAAACCTAGAGTCAAAAATATTTAAAACGCTTCATATCGCTAGGCCTTTTTGAGAATAATGCATAAAAATGTCACTTAAGTCATTTTTAACATGATGCGGGCTTCACGATATTTGGTGAAGTACATCTAAAGTGATATGATAAGTATCCTTTATAACCTGCAATACACAATTCCCATTACTTTAACAGCTATTAGTTTGCTATTAGTTAGTGATAAAAGCCTCCATTTGCAATGAAGCTGTATTCCTGGGTTCCATGACTAATTCGATTTTGACCTTTGCTGAAATCCAAAATGCTTTTTCCTGTTTGAAATCAGCACTGCCGTGAGGATGGAACCAGCCTGGGTGTCCTTCCTCCTCCTCCTCCTCCTCCTCGTCTCTGGACAGGACGAAGGCAGGAGATCAGGTGACCTCTGCGTCGTGTTAGCGGCGTTATCTCTGGGCCGCGCTCGTCGCTCCGAGGTCCTGGCGCTCCGCAGGTGACCTGGAAACGCTCCGCGGAGCGTCGACGTTCCCGGATGATTGATGGCACCCCCCCCCCACCCCCCGGCGCTCCCACCCGAGCGGAACGGGCACTTCCTGCCGAAGAGCGAGGAAGAGGATGAAATGCGGGTTCTCTCTCTGTTGTCTTTTCCTGATTAATCCCCGCAGCCCGGCGCACTCCATCCCCCCGGTGCAAAGCCATCGATTCGATAATAAAATGAACACGTAAGCAGCACTGATGTGTATTTGCTGATTACCCAGATTTATTTAAAGCTCTTTGGCACTTCAGAGCACTTAGTAAGCTGCACTGGTTTCAAAGTTAATTTAACTGTTCATATCGCGACTTTACACTACCTTTAGACCACCTCTCAAAAGTTTCAGATCTGAAGACTAAAGTTTCGAGGCAGAGTATTCCCATTCAAGATTTAAACGACTGCCCTTTATGCAGCATTATATAAAATCTGTGAATGTCTGTGCTGATGGTTTTATTATCTACCTTTCACCTTTCCCTCCTAAACTATGCACAGTTGCTCATTTTGTTGAGTAGGTCCTGGCCTAGATTTTACTGTATTTTAAAATACAGCTTTCCTATTTTTCCCTCTATTTTATAAAAATATATAACACTTGGTGTATACTACAAAGGCCTGCCCCTATTTGTTGAATAAGACATAAAATAATTTTATGGCTTGTTTGTTGGTACTCATTTGTGCACCTACTTATGTGAAAACATTTTGTTTGTTAGTTAGTGTGATGTTGCATGTATCTTTTTGGCAATTTATTTTGGAAATGTAGCCTGTATCTTGACTCTAATGAGACTCTACATATGTAATTTATTAAATATATATAACTGCAATATTAGGCTTTTAACACCTCATTACAAAAGTCTTTAAAATATAATTTAATGATGTTGATTTTGTGGTTAATTTAGTTTGCCGTTTCTAATATGCTGTTAATAGAATGTGTTCTATAATATGATATTCATATTTTATTATTTTTTCTTCAGTTTTGTGCTAACCAACATACCAGTTTATTAATATCAATAATAGTAACTGACCACGTCAGTTTAAAATTTTAACAAGTACACAGTAGAATGTTCAGTGTTAATTCAGCTCTAACAGAGAACACATTAGCCCAGTAGGGATCATGTAGGAGTTTATTAAACACTGAACACTTTACTGTGTCATTTCCTTTTCCCTTTTCCCTTCTCGTTCAGTCAAGCACACCAGTGTAACGACTTCCTGATTGATGGGGAAAATGGGAACAATTAAAAGTGTAGCCTACTCCATCCTGTAGACATACTTTACATTTTTATAACAGTTCATATCCCAAAGAGGTCCTATCTTGCATGAAATGTGCAAACCTTTATGATTATTGTTCAAACAATTGTTCATTGTTCGCTTGCTCTTTAATCTTATCGTTGAAACTTCTCTCTGAAGAATGCTCCGTGACTTCAGCCTCAACAGAACACCCCTTTGTTTCCCTTTAAGCTTTCCAAACTCGTCTTATCTAATCTGGGAGTGACCTTTGACCTTTTGGGGCACCACTGTGGGCTGACACTGACCAGGTGGAAAAAGCTTGTTAGCAGAAAGGGGGGGGGGGGGGGGGGGGGGGTGCAGGGTCATTAGTAAAGGCAAAGTTGAATGGATGAGATCAACGCGCTGATACATACCATCTTCATGATGAATGGAGTATTAATATTATTTATGATGTTTTAGGCCCTTCCAACCTCACTACCTCAGCGAATAGCAGAGCTACTGTGGTGCTGCAGTTCTTTGTTCTAATTGGTCTGCCACGTCCCTCACACTTTTCCTCCCATAAGGTAAAATGTTCAATGTTAAATCAACTCTTTCATAGTTTACACGAGCCCTCTATGGACTGGAGTGGACTTATGTGAACTGTTAGAGTTGAATTATCACTGGAAATTTTTACTGTGTATACATTGTTCATTCATGTCATATTTCTCTGTTTCTGTGGCAAAGGAAAACAGCCACATTTCAAAATGTATAAACTCATAAAGATTTACATAGGTTTTAAAGTTATTAACTGCATTAATATAATAACATTTTTCTTTTTTTTGTTATCAAAATATGTGCTTTAGAGTGGTCCTTATAAAAGATCCTTTCATAAATTTAAACAATGCATTTAAAATCGCATTGTATTTTTATATATGGTAATATATGCCGTATTATAATTTTGGCTTTATTGTGTTGGTTTATTTTCAGAACTTCAGATTTAGTCAAATTTGTTACAATATTGGCTAATATATTTTTTATTGCTATTCTTATTAAACCTGAGTATGCCAATAACTCCTGAACTTAATCAAATATGGAGGTTATTAATTGCGTATTAGTCGCTGCTAAGCAATGCTTTCCCTCCCTCTCTACAAATTAATTCACTACACAGAAAAAAAGTTTGCTTGTGTTATGTTCCACTTTGAAATAGTGCGATTAAATAATTATCGGTGGAATTAAGGCAGAAAAGCCAATTTGAGACTTTTTCAGCCCCCCTAAGCTAATTAAAAATGTTTAGTCTGTATGTTAAATATTTTAGCACCGTTAATAAGACCCATAATGGTTGGGCTTCAAGAACAGATTTGGCGCCTGAAGCAAATATTATCTCACCCTATGAATATATTTCTTCAGAAACCACACTCAACACAACTCCAGTACCCCACCCCCCTCACACCCCCCCACTAATACCCCTGGGAGTTTGGACCATCGGCTATGCTTACTTTCCTTGTTAAACAGATGTAAGGCGTATCGCTAATTCAGGAGTAATTGTCATGACCTTACGTAGGTGATTTGTTTTGGATGCAGATTGTTCAATTAAATGCACTGATAAAATACTTTATTTTACGCTACGCTCAGGACCATGTCAAAATGACCTAATTATGGTTATGACATACATTATGTCAGTCATAAGACAGTCTTTAGCCATTTTAACAGCTGTTATGCCAGTGAAATGTAAATTACTGGAGTGATGGCACATATATTGAGGTAACTTATGACAAGTGTCTGAAAGGTTTCTTTTAAGACATTCTGTGACATATTTGTTATTTCAAATTCCAATGATACATCGCAAGCAACGTTTGGGAACATCTTAAATGGGACAGTCAAGATATTATTCTGTAGCGTAATATAGAATGGTATGAGGTATGAGCCTACAGTTAGCGATCCTAGTAGTTATGGATAAACCATAATCTGTTTACTATTTCCTCTAAAGGAACATAGTATCTACATAAACATGAAAACTAAAACATATTTTTCTGTGCTAGCCATAAAACCAAGTAAAGTTTGCTAAATTTCAAATGAGTTAGCTGGCAAATAAGTGAGAGCAATCAACACCACCAACTT